>NW_026895694.1:0-174604 GCF_033153095.1 Gastrolobium bilobum | reverse complement strand
TCGAGCAAGAGATTATACTGTCATGATATAAATGCCTTAACATGAACATGCATTGAATTTACTGCTTTTGAACTTATATTATACTTGTAAGTGAGCTTGGGGCGGAAGAGTCCTTGAGGACCTCTTGTCTTAGTGAGATTTCTTTTTAGAGATCTTACCCCAAGTTTGGGGCACACATTTCAGGTTCAGGTAACGCTGGGGTTGAGACCTCTAGCGGCAGGAGGCCGGAGCTGAGTTATGATTATATGATGGATGCTGTTATGTTATCTTTATGATTATGCTGTTATTGTTGAGATTGCTGTTAGGCCTTGTTGCCTTATTTGGCGAGCATGGGGATTGTCCATGCCACATTGGATTATGTTGTTGATTAGATTTGAGTTGTATAAACTGTTAGGACTGTCCGGCTTATGTGTAGTAATGTCGTGACTAGAGACTCAGTTAATGATCTTAATTATGTTATGAGGTTATTCAGTTTAGATGTTTGTCTTTTGCATTTACATACAGGCAATGTTTTGGAACTGAATTAAGTAATTCAACTTGGTAAGAATAATGACGTCATAATTGAAAAGAAAAAGAATATTCCGCATTTTTAATTAAGCGTGGCTTAATACGATGATATGATAACATTACCGGATATATACGTGGTGTTAGATTTTATGGTATCAGAGCAATGGTTCGAGGGAAAAGCCTGTATGTATTGCAATAACTAGGATGCTTGGTTGTGTCTGTCTTGTGTGTTTGCTCCGTTGAGTGTTATTATGATGATGCATATGTGATCACACTGCATGGGCCTGGTCAACTCATGATTTGTGTAACTTGTGCAGAGTTATGGTAATACCCAAGAGAACACGAGAGACTGTTGAGGGTCAACCCGACCCGATCCTGACTGCATTAGCTGAGATGCAGTAGGCCACTAGATTGGCCAACGTGGCAATGATGGACACCGCTCATGAAGCGAACCAGAAGGCCACAGAGGATGCTCTTGAGGTGAACTGGCTGGCGAACATGACCATGATAAGGGTCATGTTGGAGGAGATGAGGGCGGGTCCTGTTGTTGGTCAGTTCCCTCCGCCACCACCTCCACCTAGTCTTCAAGGCAAAAGCCAGAGCCATGTTGAGGGCACTGGTCAACTCACTGGGGTGATGGAACCCTATGTGGAGCCTGCTAAAGATCGTGATGTGATTGATCGCCGGCTTAATGCTTTTCGCAAGCATAAGCCACCTTCCTTTGATGGGTCTTAAGATCCTATTGCTGCGGCGAGATGGCTTCAGGCGCTGGACAAGATTTTCCGTGTGATGCAGTGTACTGATCCACAGAAGCTGATGTTCGCCACGTATATGCTGGAGGGCGATGCCCATGAGTGGTGGATGAACACCTCTCATGCTTTTGAGATGCAGGGTCATGTTATGACATGGTCATTCTTCGAGGATTGCTTTCTGGGTCGATACTTCCCTTATGATGCGCAGGAGAGGAAGCAAGGGGATTTCGACAGGTTGGTGCAGGGCTCGTTGTCTGTTGACAAGTATCTAGCCAAGTTAAATAAGTTGGTTAAGTTTGCTCACTTTCGGATGGAGAGACCTACTCCGATCTTCTTGGCTGCTAAGTTCCGCAGGGGACTTAATGAGGATGTTGCCGGTTACCTCGCTGGTTCTGCGTCGAGAGACTTCGGGACAATGGTGCAACAATGTCGGGACATCGAGGACTTCTGCAACTCGAGTAAGGCCAAGAGGGCCAAGATTGGTGAGACGAAGGGAACGAGCAGTTTCACTTCCTGGAAAGACAGAAAGTTTACTAAAAAGGGCAAAGGAAAACAGTTTGCGGCTAGGCAGGCGCCTGGTCAGTTTAAGAGGACCTCTACACAGCAGGGAGGTTTTGCTAGACCTTCCTCCACTCCTTTATGTCCGGGATGCGGAAGGGAGCACATGGGACGTTGTGCTACTAGGGAGCTGATATGCTTCAAGTGTGGAAAGAGTGGCCACATGGCCAAGGATTGTTATACTTCAGTGGCTGGGACTGCAGCAATTCAGGAGGTCCCTCTTCGGATGATTCCTGCTCCATCTGCTGAGGCCCCTACAGTGCCACCGACCACTGGACGGGTTTACGTCCTGGATAGGCAGCAGTCAGATAGAGCTCTGAACCTTGTCAGAGGTAATGTTTCCATTGGTGGAATTGCTGTTGTTGTTTTGTTTGATTCCGGGGATACGCATTCCTTTATTGCAACCCCGATTGCTGTGGGGCTTGAGTTGCCCATATTTGTGTTTTCTCCACCGTTGCGGTTGACTACCGCCACCGGAGGAAAGTGTGATACTACCACTGTACATCGAGATGTCGTGTTTTAGTGGGATGGCCATGAGTTCTCGGTAGATCGAATGGGATTACCCATGGCTAAATTTGGAAATCATCCTTGGCGTGGATGGATTGTCCAACAGTTGTGTGATGATTGATTGATTGATTGTTGTGCCTAGCGGGCGGTGATGTCTCCGTGTGGTTCCACAACCAGTTCCTCGCCTTTTATTGCTACGGGTTAGGAGAGCCTTGTGAGCAGGGACATTGGTTATGTCATGTTGGGAGGTTTGGTGAGTGGGACACAGGAGGATCTCACTGGCATTCCTGTGGTGAAGGAATTCCTCGGGTGCTTCCTAAGGAGATTCTTGAGTGTCCGCCACAGTGGGAGATAGCGTTCTCCGTTGAATTGATTGCCTGGTGTGGGGCCTTGTTATTAGTTCCATACCGGATGTCGCCACCAGAGTTGGCTGTGTTGAAATAGCGTTCTGAGGGTCTTTCAGCGAAAGACTTCATCCGACCGAGCGTGTCTCCATGGGAAGCACCGGTCATGTTGTTTTTGAGGCAAGATGCCTTATGCCATTACTTAAGCGTGATGGTGCTCTGTTTGAGGATGTGAAATTCTCTTCAGGGAAACTAAGTGTGTAACACTTGGAATTTGTGGCAAGGCCACGCGTAATCTTGTGTATGCGAGACAATGCATGTACAAGTAGTTGTGAGTGAGTGGTCTCCATGACTCTAGGATTTTATGTGATTATTGATAGGTGTCATGAGTAGTTGGCATGTTAACACCATGGATAGTGTTAAGCATGATATAAGTACGATGAACTGTGGTAATATATCAATGTTATTTCACCTTTGACTGACTCTCGATTTTGCAGATACCATGGAGATTGAGGTATACCGTTACTTAGAGTTTTTGGTTATTATGTTATTGAAATTGAAGATTTTGCAGGTGTACATAAACTGAGGTACGTTACTATGTAAATGAGTATGTTAACTAACATGTACTGGTTGAAATGAACATGATGATGATTTAGTACTGTGAAATGAATACAAATTTATTTTGAAGATATTGATTATAAATTGTAAGTCTTGTTGAGGTTAGAGTCATGGAATATGACCAAACTCACTCGTGTGTTGTGTAGTTTTGAGTGGTGGGGTCAGGTTACTTTTATTGAGAAGGTGACTGGTGATCCCAGAAAATTGTTTGGCATTTGGATGTCAATAAGGAGTTTCAAGATTCGAAGGTGACTTCCTTGTTTGAGGATGCACTTCTCGAAAATTGAGACTATGAGAGTCGAGAATGAGCTTTAGGAGAAGAACCAGGACGGTGTGTCCTGGAATGAGGAAGGACATTGTTTTGTGTGTCTTTTGTCGTGACGCCTGAAGGTGAAGAATGAACACCAGAAGCCGTTTGGTAAGCTTCAACCTCTTGAGGTACTATAGTGGAAGTGAGAAGATTGTCAAGTCTGCCCATTTTCTTCCGGTAAAGGTGAGCTTCTCATCAAAGAAGTTGGCCAAACTGTCGTTCGCGAGATCTTGAGGCTTCACGGGATGCCCGAGAGTATCATCAGTGATAGGGACCCGGAATTCACATCTCGGTTCGGGGAGGTGCTGCAGAGAGCTTTTGGGACTCAGTTGCTACTGAGTACAACCTATCACCCTCAGACTGCTGGGCAGACTGAGCGGACCATCCAGGTCTTGGAGGACATGTTGAGAGCTTGCACTTTGGTGCAGGGCTCAGCATGGGATAGGTACCTACCATCGGTTGAGTTTGTGTGCAATTGTGTTTTCCTTGCTAGCCTGGGCATGGAACCCTACGAGGCGCTGTTTGGTAAGAGGTGTAGAACTCCTACCTGTTGGTCGGAGGTTGCAAATAAAGAGTTGTCTGGCATGGACCTTGTCCAATTAGCCACCAGCCAATTCAGATGTTCAGAGGAAAGCTGGAGCAGGCGCAGTATCGCCAGGAGAACTACGTTGATGATAAGCATCGTCCACTGGAGTTCAGTAAGGGTGAGCACGTGTTGTGAGACTTTCACTATCATCGGTGTTGTTCGGGCACTCGGAGTGAGGAAGCTGAACCCACGATTCATTGGGCCATACCAGTTACGTGGTAGAGTAGGACCTGTTGCCTACCGGTTTGACTTGCCTCCGAACTTGGCCAACACCCACGACGCGTTTCACGTGTCTCAACTTTGGAAGTTTGTAGCGGATCCTTCGCAGGTGGTGCAACCAGATGTTGTGGAGGTTCGGGAGAACCTTTAGATCTTTTGTCGTACCACTCAAGTTTCTCGATCATGGCGAGAAGAAGCTGAGGAGAGGGACCATTTCGATGGTCAAAGTACGATGAACGTGAAAAATCCCCAAAGGGTAATTTTGGGAGCAAGAGGACGAGCTTCTCCGGCCGTATCCCGAGCTTCGAGACAGGTATGTTTTCTGATTTTGAGGGCAAAATCCTAAAAAGGTAGGGTGAATGTAAGAACCCGCACCGTTAATTAATTAATTATGTGAAATTAGGAAATAATTCCATAATTGACCCTAATAATTATCATGAGGCTTAAATAAATGTAGTTAGTGATTAAGAATGCTGAAAGTCGTTTTTCTAACGAAAAGTGCAGATACCGGTTCTGCTAGTCGGTATAAATGCGTACCGAAAAAGTATCCCGGAAAATTATAATAAGTGCATGATAATTCCTAGAATAATATATAGGAATTGTAAAACGAGTTTCAAGTTAAATAATGAGAACTGGTGCCAGAAACTGATACTGGCTATGAAAAGCGCGTACTGGAAAGGTGCTCCGAAAAATATTATAAAAATATAATATTTCTTGTAAAATTGAGTAGGTTAAGAATCCTGAGTTTGGGATTAAAATGCTAAGCGTAGCAATTAAATTTAATATTGTGTGTTTAATTCATAAGTGGCCTATATAAGGCCATGGCACATGATGCTAGGTCATTTTTAAGACTTGCTACGTGAGAAATTCTGAGTTACAACCAGCCATCTTGCCACCACCTCTCCTCCACCTCTTGTGAGCCAAGTTGTCACATTTCTTCTTGATTTCTTCTTCTAAACACTTGGTGTGAGTGAGAATCATCATGGGGAGTGAGTTGTGACCTTGTTGTGGAGTGGAGTTTCTGTTTTAAAGGGGTTCTTTGGGCTGTGTTCTAAGTTTCCTTGGTTGGAGTCTGTTCTTGGTTTGTGAAGCTTCAAGAAGCTTCCTTTGTGTAGAAAGGGCCAAGCTTTGGTTTGCATTTTCGTTTCCTTTGCAAGTGTCACCAACCTTGATCGTGAGTTTAATGGTTTAAAGTTGATATCTTGGTATGTTTAATGAGTTAAACAAGTAACCAACTGTTGTATGAACCTAAAACAGAATAAAAATGCATGCTTTGACGTTTTAAAGTGTTAAAAATGGTACCTTGGATGGATATCTTCGTGAATACAGAAGCTGTTGTCTGTCGCGAAATATTCGGATATGTGTATCCGTATATGGATATCCGGATATGGGGTCTTGTGATATCCGGATATGGATATCCGGATATGATATCCGGATGATATCCGGATATGCCCCCGACATATATCCGGATATTCTGGGTTTCCGAGAACAGTAACGGTACTGTTCATACAGAATTTTGTTAGGGGTTTGTGGACCCTAGATTGTGGAAGTTGAACTTCTGTAATGATTAAGTTAAGTCAGAATCATGTGATTAAGGGCTTGAGGCTTTGTGAGAAGTCTAAAGACTTGAAACGCAAAGGAAATGCGTTGTCTTTGTGTCTTATGCATGTTAAGCATGATTATTGATATATTGTTGATCCGAAACAGATTGTGATTCTGCTGTGTTTGGGCCTTGAGCATTGGTTGGACTCTTGCTTAGATTGTTAGCTTGCAAGGTAAGCTTTCGTGTCCTCGGATTAGTCTGTTGTTTGTTCCACCGACCTCCATGAGAGGGTGGTTTACATGCATGGTATGCTTTTATGAAAGATGAAATATGCATTGATATATGCCTGAGATGTATTAAATTAATTGTTGACTACTTGCACGATCAGACAACGACTCTGGTGTGTAAGACATGTAGTGTATGAAAGTGATGTTGTCACTTACACGATCAGACAACGACTCGGTGTGTAAGGCATAAGACTGCGACTCTTATGTTTAGATGGGTCTCAGACGTGCATAATACCTATCTTGTTCCCTGGCCAGTCGAACTGCATTTACATACATCACATGATTAATGAGTTGTAGTATTTAGCTCGTCGAGCAAGAGATTATATTGTCATGATATAAATGCCTTAACATGAACATGCATTGAATTTACTGCTTTTGAACTTATATTATACTTGTAAGTGAGCTTGGGGCGGAAGAGTCCTTGAGCACCCCTTGTCTTACTGAGATTTCTTTTTAGAGATCTCACCCCACGTTTGGGGCACACATTTCAGGTTCAGGTAACGCTGGGGTTGAGACCTCTAGCAGCAGGAGGCCGGAGCTGAGTTAGATGTCTGCTGTTATGATTATATGCTGGATGCTGTTATGTTATCTTTATGATTATGTTGTTATTGTTGAGACTGCTGTTGGGCCTTGTTGCCTTATTTGGCGAGCATGGGGATTGTCCATGCCACATTGGATTATGTTGTTGATTAGATCTGGGTTTTATAAACTGTTAGGGCTGTCCGGCTTACGTGTAGTAGTGTCGTGACTAGACACTCAGTTAATGATCTTAATTATGTTATGAGGTTATTTCAATGTAGATGTCTGTCTTTTGCATTTACATAGATCCCGGAAACTCAGCCGACATACTCTTCTAGAATGCTTTTCAGAAGATGAGCAAGATTTGAAACCATGTGTCACCGAGCTGATTGGTTTTAACGGAGAGCCATCTCCTCCCAAAGGCTATATTGACTTAAAGCTAACATTGGGAACGAATGAGGCATTTTGAGCTGGTAGAGCCTATTTTATCGTAATGGATGCGACCTCATCTTATAAAGTTATAATTGGTTGACCTAGGATCCATGAATGGGACATGTTAGTCTCCACAAAACACCAAGCAGTGAAAATGGCGAGGGTCAAAAAATGAGGTCGTCACCATAAGAGGAGATCTATAAGAAGCCAGAGAAAGTTACTACGAAACACTCAGAGTATCTCAGGGCGGCCCATCATCCCCCCCAAGAATCAGAGAAGGAGAAAAAGTATCTTCCAAAGCAAAATTCGTATACCCATGTGGAAACCAAGGAAACATGGTTGAGCTAGATATCAGAAAAGAGCTTCAAGCACCTTTCCCTGAGCCTCAAGGAGAATTAGAGGTCATCAACATGGGAGGAGATGGCAAGCGCCACACTACGGTCAGGAAATGATTAAAAGCCGAGATGAAGATGTAACTTGTCTTGTTTCTCAATGAGAATTTCGACGTGTTTGCATAGAAGACATCTGAGATACCGGGAATAGATCCTACCTTCTGCTGTCATAACCTCTCAATGTAACCCGAATCAAAGCCGGTTTCCCAGAAGAAGAGGAAAATGGGCCCTGAACGAGCACGTGGACGAGCTATTGGAGGCTGAATTCATCAGAGAAATACAATATACTACATGGCTTTCCAACGTGTAATGGTGAAGAAGCCCAGTGGGAAATGGAGAATTCGCGTGGATTACGCTGACCTTAATAAGGTCTGCCCAAAGGATTCGTATCCAATACCCAATATAGACTAGTTAGTTGATAATTCTTCAGGGTTTCAGCTACTGTCCTTCATGGATTCGTATTCCGGATACAACCAAATCCCACTTCATCCAGATAATCATGAGAGGACCGCCTTCATATCTGCGAAGGGAAAATTTTGCTACAATGTCATTCCCTTCAGTCTCAAAATCAATTCATGTCGACATGATTGTCAAATCAATTCATGCTAAAAGACATGTGGCCAAGTGTGAATAAGATTTCGGGGTGCCAGCTGGGAAATTTCTGGGCTTGACGTATCAGGCTGAACCCAGCCAAGTGAGCTTTCGTGGTGCCAGCTGGAAAATTCCTGGGCTTCATGCTTACTAACAGGGGAATCGAAGTTAACCCTGACAAGTGCAAAACCATCCTAGAAATGAAAGAACCCTAGAATAAAAGAGAGATTCAACAATTGACAGGTCGATTAGCCGCCCTGACAAGGTTTCTACCAAAGTCGGCTGAAAGAACCCTTCCATTCTTTAAACTCCTGAAAAAGGAGGCTGAATTTGGATAGGAAGAGGACTACAAAATGGCATTCGACGAAATAAAGAAATGCCTCGCTACCCCACCAGTATTGTCAAAGCCTGAACCCGGAGAGACATTAATCTTATATTTCTCAGTAGGGGAAGAGGCAATCTGTGCCGCCCTAGTAAGGGGGACAAATAAGGTACAATAGCCAATATATTTCGTAAAACGGACATTGTAGGGACCTGAGCTTAGATACCAAAATCTTGAAAAGGTGGCATTTGCTCTACTCACTACGGCTAGAAGGCAACAACCTTACTTCCAAGGGCATCTCGTGGTCGTGCGAACTAACCAGCCCATCAGAGAAATATCGCATAAGCCAGATCTAGTAGGTAGGATGATTAACTGGATCGTTAAACTTTCAGAGTTTGACATATCATACAAACCTTAGCACGCAATCAAATCTCAAGCTTTAGCTGACTTCATATTGGAGCTTACCCCTATCAAAAAAAAGTCATGGGAAAAAGAAGATGTTTGGACAATTTATGTTGACGGATCCTCAAACTCTAAAGGAAGCGGAGCCGGGGTAATAATTGAAAGTCCAGACGGGGTGTTAGTGGAACATTCACTACACCTCAAGTTTTCGACCTCAAACAACCAGGCTGAATATGAAGCTTTTATAGCAGGAATACTACAAGAGAAGGAGCACGATGCTAAAAGAATAAACATACTTAAAGACTCGCAGCTCATAATTTCATAAGCAAATGGGAAATACCAATCTAAGGGTCCCCTCATGATGAAATACCTCCAACAAGTAAAGGAGTTGTTGGCCGAGTTTGAAGAGGCTATAGTCCAGTACATACCAAGGAATGAGAACAGCAGGACTGACATTTTTTCAAAACTCGCCAGCACGAAGAGCCCGAGAAAACACAGAACCGTGGTGCAACAAGATATCTCGGAGCCGACATGCGTGATGTTAATAATCGAGAATGAAGATTGGAGAAGACCCATAATGGCTTACCTCGAAAAGGGAATCCTTACCAACGAGGCTCTAGAAGCTAAGAAACTAGTGAGAAACTCAATCTGTTATACTATAGTGGAAGGACAACTATACAAGAAGGGGTTTTATACGCTCATCCTCAAATGCCTAGACCCAAGTGAGGCAGATTAAATCTTGACTGAGATCCATGAGGGCATTAATGGACAATATATGGAGGGAAAATCACTATCTCGGAGGGCACCCAGAGCAGGATACTACTGGCCCACCATCGAAAAAGATGCTAAGGAGCATATCAAGAGATGCGATCAATGTCAGAAAATATGCACGCATTTATCATGTACCCCCAAAAGATCTGTAAACCATCACGACACCTTGGCCGTTCTACAAGTGGGGAATGGACCTGTTAGGGTCCTTCACCGCGGCTGAAGGACAACTTAAATGGTTAATAGTATCGGTGGAAAATTTCATTAAGTGGATAGAGGCCGAGCCCCTCACCACCATAACCTCGGCAAGAGTCCAGAGATTCTTCGAGAAAAATCATGTTAGCCGATTTGGTATCCCGGCTGAAATAATCACTGATAATGGTACACAATTCACTAATAAAAGATTCCAGGAGCTAATGACTGACTTCAAGATAAAGCACTGCTTCGCTCCAGTTAAGCATCCCCAATCCAACGGACAAGCCGAGGCAGCTAACAAGGTAATCGTGGATGGCCTCAAGAAAATGTTGTTTGATGCCAAGGGAAACTGGGTACAACAACTACACCTCATTTTATGGGGATACAGAACGAGTACCCAAACCTCTACTGAGGAAACCCCCTTCAAGTTGACGTATGATTGCGAGGCAATGATCCCGATCGAGATCGGAGAATCGACTTGGAGAAGGGTGCAAAGACTACAAGAGAAAGAAAACAATGAAGCGTTGACCATAGAGCTTGACCTATTAAATGAAAATAGGGAAAACGCCAGATACAAAGATATGATGGCAAAGCGCCTCGTATCGGCAAGATACAATAGGAATAAAACGAGCCTTCAAGCTCAGTTGTTGAATAAGATTTAATTCTATGTGAATAAGACGAGCCTTCAAAGCTTAGTCCATGAACAAGACTTATTTCTGTACGAATAAGATGATCTCGCAAGCTCGGTCAACGCTAACTCTGAGCATAAAAAAATGAGATAAAATGACAAATCCTCCATTGTATGCGATATAAATGGGATCTCGGACCCATAGCTAAAACAAAGCAATAATCTCAGAAATATACAAACGCCGAACTAAATTGCGGAATTAAATTCAGAAGGCCGAAATAAAAATGGCAATAATGTTCATACAAACCCAAAAATGGGACATAAGTCCCTAAAACAAAAAGTTAAATCATAAGTCGGCATACCGACCCCTTCATTCAGCATCATCGGAAGGAACAACTTCATTGACCTCGGTAGCGCCATCCTCCTCTTTTGGGGATATCATGGTCTGGAGACCCAGGAACAATGAAACCATCCTTCACACCATACGAAATGTCCATCCCTTCCGTAATAAGACCGGGATTCAGAACACGAGCCTGCTCAATTCGCAATTATTGACCAAGCTTCTTCAAAGTCGGCTTGCTCCCTTTCCAATTGAGCTTACTTATAAGCCAAACTCTTTGAAGAGGCCTCCTTTTCTATACTCAGATCATTCACCTTAAGATTGGCTGACTTTAAAGCCTCTTCAACCTCAACCAACTTGCAAGTGAAATCCTGAACCCGCACCTCTAGGTCAAACTTTGATTTGGATAGCTCTTCCTGCAGCTTCGAAAGCTCATCCACCCTAAGAGCAAGTGACGAATTGGAAGCATTGGATAAATCAAGCCTCTGATGAAGATCCTATAAAAATTGGATAAGAGAAGTCGTCTTCAACGATTCCTCTTCCATCCGAACTAACATGGATTGAACATCCAAGGTAAGAGGGGAACCTCCCATCAATTGTTGACGAGGTTTCAGAGCAGCCCTAAGTCGGTTTGAAACCCCAACTTTTCATAGCTCCCCAGGCTCCAAGATCACAATATCCCCTTGAGGAGCACTACGAGGGGGCGGAGGTGGAGATACAGAAGGGGTAAATTGAGGGGCAGAAACCAAGGATGAAATCATGACCCCGTCCACAGTAGACGAACTGCCACCAGTCATGACATCAAGCCACCTTTTCTTTGAAGTTTCAACATTAGGGGCGGCATCATCACTTGCTTTCCTGTTATGACTTCGGCAAGTGCACCGGTCGTAAAGTAATAAAATGTACTAAGTACGAGATCGTTCCCACGAGGATCGAAATTTCAAGCACTAGTTCGCTAATCGCGTTTTAGTTGGTCAATCAAGAATTTAGATGAAGAGAATTGTATTTGAAGAACTTAAAAATTAAAGACAACTAATGAGATGCAATTAAAGAATTTTCAAAATTAAAAAGAATAATTGGAAAAGATGATGATTAATTAAAGAATTAAAACAAGCGTAGGTAGGGTTTCGACTTCCCCCAATATCCTCGTTACGTTATGAATAAAAGAGTCAAGAACATTTTCTTAATATAATGCCAATCAATTTTATCTAAGTTAATTAGGGCTCAATTCCTTGTTACCCTAAATCTATGTGATCTTGAAAGAACTCTAGTTCCCCGATTATTCCCCAAGAAAACATGCATTAAGATCAAGAATTACAAGATTGCACAATTACCCTATGCCTATTCCTAAATCACAAGGATTATGATAAATTTATCCAATCAGGGTTCATGCACCAACATCCCTATTGTCATACAATTCCCCAAAATCATTCTACAAGGAGAAAACTCATAGAAAGCATTAAAGACAGATAAATTTATTCAA
Organism: Gastrolobium bilobum; assembly: GCF_033153095.1. Lineage (NCBI taxonomy): Eukaryota > Viridiplantae > Streptophyta > Magnoliopsida > Fabales > Fabaceae > Gastrolobium > Gastrolobium bilobum. The sequence goes on along the minus strand of NW_026895694.1, from coordinate 162,301 downwards.
TTATAAAAAGAAAAGAATTCGGAGACAATTTAATTCATAAACATAAAGATTCAATTGGGTTCCATCTACCGCTAATTACATAAAAATCTAGCCTAGCATACTGAATTGAAAAAGAATAATAAAGAAAAGAGAAACTCAAGCCTCCATTGGTGTGATGTTGACTTGGTTCCTTAGTGTTCCAGCGCTCCGTAACAGAATTCCTCCTTCAGGTCTCTATGTATTTCTCTGGACTTGCGACTTGGTTTCTGAATGAATATGTGAATGAGTGTCTTGGTCTTGACCCCAAGCTCCTTATTTATAATCTTCAAAGCCCCATCCTTATTTGCATCTCCCAACGAATCCGTATCAGATTTGTAATTGATTCTACAATTGTTTCCTTTTTGCATTTAAGATCTTGTAGATTGGTGACAGATTTTTGACTTTGAATCTTTGTTGTGATCTTCCATCATATATTCCCATGGATTTATATCTATTCTCAATCAAGATTGATTTGTTTCCACTTTGTATTTTTTCGAAAATCTGATGCGTATCTTCATAAAGATATAAGATCTGTTTTGGATTTAGATTTGGCCGTGCATGGAAGTTTTAGCATGCTGTTTGTGCGCTAAAACGTTCTCACAGTGTGTTGCTGTCTGCCTATGGGCATTTTGGCGTGCTATTGGGCGCCAAAACGTCCTCTTCGAAGGGTTTCTGGTTGCTTCTGGAGCGTTTTGGCGCTCTTTTTGGCCGCCAAAACGCTCTGGTCTATGGAGATATTGTGATTTTCTTCATTTTGAGCGTTTAAGTGTGCTTCTTGGACGCTAAAACGTCCTCCTTCAGCTGGTACACACTTGAAATCTTTCTTTCTTTGAGGTTTGAACTCATCTTGTTGTAGTCCTTTGGCTCCAAAAAGCCATAATGAACGTAAAAAATCCCTTGAAATGAGAATTATGACAACATGTTTAGCAAGATATTCAATTATTGTGACTTTGCGGTATAAAACCCTAATTTCCATGCAATTCGTGATATATTTCAAGTATAATTAAGCCCAAAACCATGGTAAACCAAGAGTTTATCAACCATTCCCAAATTTGAATATTGTTGTCCTCAACAATTAACGAGAATAAACTTAGGACCTTCAATTGCATGGAGTTCACAGGCAGGATTTAATTAGAGACATGATCACAGAGCATTCAGACTTTAAAAATGACGAGGCATCAAAGCAGCAAGATTCATAATTCATCAGTTAAAACCTTCAATGAAATTCCTTAAGATCAAGAACAAGGAAAAATTTGTGATACACTCCCTCACTAGGATTTCAATTCACTCACACTCAATTGTCTAGAGGGTTGGTGTTTCACTCTTGTTCCACTGTATCAACACTACCATAGGCTTGCTTATATTCTCGCTCTTCACAGTTCTTGTAATAAATTAAGCAGATCAAGAGGTCTTTAGAAGGATTATAATGTGGCCTGGTTAAAGGAAGGGAAATATTTTTTGAACTAAGTTCAAGAATTAAGTTCAAAGTCTGAAGGAAGAAGTAAGTGTACTTTGTTTCGTACATTTGTACATTTTTTTTCTTCTTACCAGTTCTTTCTTCTTCGTTCTTTTCTTTGAAATTTTTGTCTTTTGTCGTTTTCTTTCCAAGAACTTTTTGCTTTCTTTATTTTTCACTTCTTTTCTTTGAGCCAATTTGTTTGCTTTTCTTTGTTCTAACCCACTTTTCTTCCTTGGGCTTTGCCCTTTTCTGCTCGTACTTCTATTCGTTGAACACTCGTGTAACCACAACTTGCATCCACTCCTTACTTCAAATTTGAAATTAATCTTCTATTAAGGTGAGGATTTAATTGGGAAAATGGCTTTTCACATTCAAGGCGTTTTCATGAAAAAAAGTCTATGTTGAAGGGGGCTTAACTAAGGAATATCAATAAAGGTTAGCTATTTGGCCATCTAGTTAAAGAAAGTATAACACCTCACAATTTTAAATCAAGTAATTAAAATATTAAGTGAGCAATCAAGTGATGGATTAGTGAAAATCCAAAAGATTAGGCCAAAATACAAAGAAAGGGCAAAACGGTAATTAGCCAACACGCAACCCTAGGAAGATAAAAATTGAGTAGAAGGTCTCAGATGGTAAAAATAACCCTGGAAATGGGTTCAGAACGAAAAATTGAGTGGACAGGCAAGTTTCAGAAAAATCAGTGAATAGTGTTTTCGCGGGTAAAAATACCGCGGTACGATTGCACCGTAAAACGTGCCGATTGAGTTTTGAGCTCTAGGTTTCAAATATGAGTTAAAAGTGGTCTAATGAGTTAGGAAATATGATTTCTTATAATATTCGATGAAATTAAGACAGTTTGGGGAAGCGTGCCAATGGCGCGCATAATAGCTTAAAACAGTGTTTTCTCCGAACGAATGGAGGACTCTTAATTCATCTGATCAAGACTAATTAAAGGGGAATAGTTAATGTTAAAAATTTGAGTTTCTAAATAGGTTGTGAATTTACGGACGTTTAGTGGAATCGGAGGAAAATTCGGATTAGTTTTAAATCGCGTGAGGTGGCGGTGGGACCCACCCCACTTAAGTGACTTAAGCCACATGTGCTTGGCACTATTCATGCATCACTTTCCTCCCTCTTCTTGCTCAAACCCGCAGCCACCATAGCCCTTCCCCTCCAAGATTTCATTTCACCATAACTTAGCCATTTCTTCACCAAATCCATTGATTCTTGTCTTGAAATTTGATGGAAATGGCCTTCTAAATCCATTGGTGGTACTCCCAAGCCTTGAAAGCCACTAGATTTTGAGAAAAACCCTCCCCAAAGCTGCGGCCCCTTCCTTTAGATTTGTGAAAATGGTGTTGATTGATGCTCCAATGGTGGAGTATGTTTAGGAGGAGCCTTGTGCCAAGCTTTTGGGTGAGTTTCCTTGTGTTCCAATGGTTTGATTTTGTGGTTGAATTTATGAACCCTAAAGAGGGCTTGTTGGATTGATGTGTTTAGAGAGCTCAATTGGAAAATGTTTGTACATGAATGTGTCTTAGAATGATGTGTAGTAGCCATAAATGCAATAAAAATTATTGATGAAAAATGTGAATTTTTAACTTAGAAAATTTTGAGGTTGTCATGACTTTGAGTTTTGAAAATGTGTTAGGATTGGATTGATGAGTTGTTGTATGATTGTATGTTGATATAATAGGATTGTATGAGGTGTGGAATGATTAAAGTTGTATGGAAATTCCTTGGAATGCCATAGGGTAAAATTCGATTCTTTGAGGAAAGATTGAGGAATTGATGTTGAAAAATGATTTGGATGATGATTTGTGTAGTTATATGGTGCTTAGATGGGTTGTGTTGTGCTTGGAGAGTGTTTGAATCAATGGAAAAAAATGAATTGTGTTAGAGACCTAAATGAGCCCAGAATGAAATATTTCGCAAAACGATGCGTAAATGTCGGAAAACGGAAAAACGACGATTGAACTAGCCTCTAAACAACCTAAGGGAGTGTTATAAAATGAGAAAGAAAATTTAGGAAAATAAATCTCAAATTTACACCTACATGGCCGAACCTCCAAGGGGAAAAGGGATGATTTGGCGATTTTCGCGTTTTGATGTAATTCGACGCGAAAATGACGAACCGGCACTTGAACCGGCCTATTGACAACCTAATGAGACGTAACAAAATGAGAAAGAAAATTTAGAAAAATAAATCTCACATTTACACTACAATGGCCGAACCATCAAGGGAGGATGGGGATGATTTTTGTGTTTTTGTGTTTTGATACTATTTGACGAGTACTGATGGATGTACGTTATTGTATAGGTTGCCGTACGTCGACCTGAATCCCGAATCTTGAATCAGTGAATTGCCCTTGGTCCGGGACCAAGTGGATTGAGGTAAGAAATTGGTTCATTGCATGTGTAATTATAAATTAACATGTATTGGTTGATCTAAGAGTGATTGGGAATGTCCTCTGTGTAGGCATTCCGCTGTGTACCGAGTTGAGGGATAAGCTGCTGCGAAGCTTGTGGAAACACGAATTAAGGTAACCTCTTGGTACTGGGGCTTGTTCCCCTTTTCTGTTCCACCTTGCCAGTTGATGGCAACGGTAGGAAGTGTGTATGAATAGTATAGAACACATGAGCATGCATGCATTATTGCTATGGGTACTGCGGTACCGAGTCTCTGGCCAGTAGACAGTTTTATTAGCCTTCGGGCATTTTCGGACTTCCGCTGGATAGGTCTCCAGGAGGGAGTTCCAGTTGACTGCGGTCATGGTGTGTGATCCGGGTAGGAGCACACTAGGAATGTCTTTGGCGTTTTGGTTGGTTTGGGCATCATGGTTGTGGTTTCTGTGAACACACCTTGGATGATACCCATAGGCTTATATATGCCGAGGGCGTACGTGGAATTGGGGTTACCATCCCGTATCGTCGTATTTTGTTTTCTTTATATTCCCCATTCTCTAAATCCCTTGCTATATCCCGTTTTCAAAGTGGTTGTTGTATTCTATTGATATGCATCGAAGTGAACCATTGGGTGGAGTTTTCTCCAGAACCTCTTGGTTACTGAGATATATTCGTATATCTCACCCCGTCTCGGGGCATTTATTTCAGGAGGTAGCAGTGGAGCAGGAGCCTCGGGCAAGAGGCCCGCAGAGTGAGCGATGGAGCGTTACTTATTTTGCATTTTGTTGGCCGTGTGGCCTAGGCTAGACTTAGGGCATGAACATGTCATTTGTATTTATTAGTAGCTTCATTAGCATCTTGTTCATGCCATTTTGCCTAAGTCTAGTAGTGATGTATTTGATTATGTTGTCTTTTAAATTAAGTTGAAATTTTAGAAGAATGTAATTAAGTTTTAGTTTCAAGTTGTAATTTGTAAAGCCATATTGTAATAGTATTGATGCATGTCTAATTATGATGGAAGGGCCTTAGGCCTATTTTAGGTTATGATAATATGTATGATGGAAATATGCATGAAAAAGGTGTTAGTGATTGCAACTACTTAAGAATGATTAATATGGACTCTATGTTTAATAACTATAAACTGGATTGGGTTGTAAGTGCCCCAAGGCGTTGTTGGTCCTTGTGTGTGCCACCCATTGGATTATTACTGTATTATCATGTGTTTATTAGGTACATTTGAGGTTTAAATGATCTTTTACAAATTTGGGATTATTGGAAAAACAAAGAAAACTCTGGCGAATTTTCTGTAGAATTGGCAGATTTTAGGAAAACTTCGGGAGAGCATATCTCCCTCCATAGAAGTCCCCTAGGGACGTGCCATACGCCATTTTGAAGGTTGAGATGTCCTCTACCTTGTGTCAAAATTTGAGGAAAATCTGGGTTGATCTTCGGCCTGAAAAAAATAGAGAAACACGGACTGCCCATGTGCCCCTGCACCTGAGGCAGATTCTGGACCAGATTTGGGAAATTAATTCCCGCTTCGTTTCTCAGTCAAATTGAGCGTGTGATATATCAAAACGAAGTTTGAGATGCCTAGTTTGTAGGATAAAAATTTCAGGGCAAATGGTTGAGTGGATTGAGTGCAGTAATTCGAGCAATGTGAGTGGTTTGGAGCTGTTTTTGGGGTTGTTTGGGCTAATCGCTTATCCAACTTCAAACGGCGATAACCGGAGCAAATGAGCTCCGAATTGAGCGTATTTTAGCTTGTTAAAAAGGGAATTAAGTAACACAAAGATATAATCTGAGAAGTAGGGTTGGTTGCGATCGGTTTGGTCGCAGAAAAACTTAGAGTGTAACATGTTCGAATTGGTATAAAACGTAAAGTTGGAAATTGGCTAAGTGAGTTTATGGGAACTCCTTAGTAACTCATAATAAATTATGTAAGTTATAAAAATAGTTGAAATAAGTCTTCCGCAAGAGTTTACGGTTACGGTCACAGCTTTTAATTATTACGCTTTTTATGATTTAAATGCTCGCGTAATAGTCGGAAAAAATTTATTCTCGTTTTTTTAAATGAACTGCTGTGATTGTAACTGCGCTTAATATCATAATTAATGTTAACAATACCGGTACGTAACGGGCTGTTACAGAAAGAACATGCATCTATCATCTCTACAAAAGATATCACAGACCATTTCAATCAAGAAACAAAGCAAGTTCTAGAGTATCTCAACAGTGGAATGCACACTCAATAAAATTTTTTTGTATAGGCTCCAAACCTCACAGCTATGAATGCACAATAATTATCTTGTTCTGTATCTCAAGTAACTTCAATACCAATCAATATATTCAATGAATCATGTCACTTATTGCAATGATGCTCATTAACAAAATAAATGTATAAGTGCATCAACATGCTCTGAATCAATTACTAATTTAAAATTCCCGCCATTTTTTTTCAAATAAAAACACTGACAAAACTTTAAAAAATTTCAGAATTTTCGCAAAAAACAGTGGCTTGGGGTTTTCAAAACAAACTAAATAAAAAAAAATCAATTCAAAAAGAATTAAGCTAAAGCAAAGGAGAAAGGATTTGAGATAGTTCCTTGTTTTAGCCGGATATTCTGTGTGTGCTCATGAAGTTCCTCCGACTTACTCAATTGTTCTTAGATGAATCGTGCGTTCCCCATTCCCATATTCAAATGTTGCTGTCCTCAGCAACATATTTAAATCAACAAAGAAATCGCGTGAAAAATAAAAAACAACTAGTTGTTCTCTTGTTGTTTGTTCCCTTTTCTTCACCTGTAAAATTCACTCAATGATAGCCATTAGTCTCAACACCTTGTCCTATATTTTTGTATTTTTCTCTTTATTTAATTCAAAGTAAAAATAACTAAAACAGTGAAATTAAAATGAAACAGTAAAGTGTGGGTTTGCCTACCCATTAGCGCTTGTTTAATGTAATACCCCGTATATATCCGGTTTGTTAACATATCATCGTATTAAGCCACGCTTAATTTAAAAATACGGAATATCTTTTTCTTTTCAATTATGACGTCGTTATCATTAGCCAAGTTGAATTACGTAATTCATTTCATAAAACATCGCCTGTATGTAAATTGCAAAAGACAGCTAACTGAAATACCTCATAACATAGATGTGAGTATCTAAGTCACGGATCTACAACACGTAGTCCGGACAATATCCTGATACATTATTAATTACAACTAGAAACAACTAAACGTAAAGTCAAGTCAATATGGCATGGACAATCCCCATGCTCACCAAATAAGGCAACAAAGCCCCACAGCAGTCTCAACAATATCATCATTAAGTTAAAAACATAAAAAAGGCAACAGTCAATATCCAGCATCCAACATAAGTAGCATAACAACATATAATCAGCTAAGCTCTGGCCTCCTGCCATTTGAGGTCTCAATCCCCGCATTACCTGAACCTGAAATATGTGCCCCAAACGTGGGGTGAGATCTCTAAAAAAAAATCTCAGTAAGACAAGGGGTCCTCAAGGATCTTCCACCCCAAGCTCACTTACACGTGCAATATAAGTTCAAAAGCATTTAACAGTATAAGTTCCAAGACTATGCAGTGCAACAGATATTCATGCCATGTGTGTTTTAACTATTCTACTGGCCAGAGAAATGCAAGACGTACGTCTACAACCCCACAATAAGTACAATGAACACCGTTTTCACCTCACCCACAGCCTCACCATCTTGCATGTCTCCACATACTCAGGCTTATCGTGTAGGTGGAACACCACATGCATATCATAAAGGCACTCACATATAAAAACTCAATCGCATTTATCAAAACAATACATGAAAACAACATCATGCATATAAACCATCCCCCCCATGGGACATGGTGGAACCAACAATGGCTAAATCGAGGACACGAAAGCTTACCTTGCAAGCTAACTATCCAATGCCAAGAGTCCACACTAGCTCAAAGCCCAAACATAGCAGAATCACAATCTGTTTCGGACCAACAATATATCAATAATCTTAATTAACAAGCATAGATCACAAAGACAACGCCTTTTCTTTACGTTTTACGTCTTTAGGCTTCTCACAAAGCCACAAGCCCTTAATCACTTAGATTCTGACTTATATTAATCATTACAGAAGTCCACAGTAGCCAATCATGGGTCCACAAACCCAAAATAGCATTATGTATGAACAATACCTTCACTGTTCACGAAAACCCAGAATATCCGGATATTTGTCGGGGGCATATCCGGATATCTCTTTGCCAATATCCGGATATCATATTTGGATATTTTGCGACAGAATGCAGTTCTGCATTTCGCGAGATATCCTTCCCAAAGGTGGTTCATTTCATGCATACAGAAGCTCAAACATGCGATTTAAGGTGTGTTTAACATTACCAAACCTTAAGTTATGATCCTTAGCTTGTTACATGTATCAAGGTTCCATTTTTAACCCTTAAACTCAAGATCAAAGGTGGTACAACTTACACAAGGCTCAAAACAGAGAAGGGAGTGCTCTTGGAGCTCACCAAACTGCTCCAAATATTCAGACTACCAAAGAATACGAAAATGGCACTCAACAAGGTTTTTTCTTTCAAAAGTTCCATACTTGGCTCTTCAACAAACAAGGAAATGGTTTTCACCACTCAAGCCATGGACGTCAGCCCACACACTCCAACCACAGAGGCAGAACACTCAAAGAAAAAGGAGTCACACTCACTCACAAGGCCACTTCACCCTATCTCAAGATGCTAAGGTGAATGTTTAATGAATGGAAAGGTCTCAATGCTCATAAAATGGAGAAGAAGAGAAGGTGACAAGCTTGGGAGGCAACCAACTTCAGAAAGGAGGCGCAACATACATAAGAATCTGACCTAGGTACAAGTGCCATGGCCTTATATAGGCCACTTAAGTCTTAATCGCACTATATTAGCGCTAAATTCTACGCTTAGCATTTTAATCCCAAACTTGAGATTCTGAACCTACTTTTTTTTCTAAGATTTATCATATTTTTATTTTATTTTTGTGCAGCACCTTTTCGGTACACGCTTTTCCATAGCCAGTATAAGTTCTGGCATCAGTTCTCATTATTTTAACTTGAAACTCGTTTTACAAGTCCTAAATATTATTCTAGTGACATATACACACTTTTCGTAACTTTCTAGGATACTTCACCGGTACGCATTTATACCGAGTAGCAGAACCGGTATCTGCACTTTTCATCAGAAAAGCAACTTTCAGCATTATTACTCACTTACTATAATTATCTAAGCCTCATAATAATTATTAGGGTCAATTATGAAATTATTTCCTAATTTCACATAATTAATTAATTAACCTCCTTAATTAACGGTGTGGGTTCTTACCTTTAACGTCACGAGCCTGACGTACCTGATCTACTTTCATGGTGGCTCAAAGCATGATCTTGGTGATGACCAAGCTCCATCATTTAGAAAGTGTGTCCTCCCATAGTGCTCTTGTGCATACAAGTGAGATGGAGTAGCCTCAAGAACTTTGAATTTGGTATTTATATGTTTTCCCTTGCTCCTGAGCTTCTCCATCTTAACTTTTGGCTTACTTTCTTGAGAAGACTCCTTATTGTGTTCTTCTTCACCTTTCTTTTCACTAATATAGTATACTTGATCTTCCGGTTGAGCTACGGATGAGGGGACTTCTTTGTCAAAGAATTTGAAAATTGCTTGCTCTCCGTCTACCCGTAAGATCAACTCACCTTTAAGTACATCAATCAGTGCTCCTGAAGTCGCCAAGAAGGGTCTTCCAAAAATCATAGGAATTGTGGCATCTTCTTCAATGTCAAGGATGACAAAATCAACAGGAATGATGAATTTGTCTACCTTTACCAATATGTCCTCAATGATGCCATAAGCTTGCTTTGAAGAGCGGTCAGCCAGTTGCATTATCGTCTTTGTGGGCTTCACTTCAGTAGTCCCCAGCTTCTTCATCATGGAGAGTGGCATGACATTGATGTTAGCTCCAAGATCACATAAAACATTGTCCACTTCCACTTTTCCTTTAGTGCATGGAATGCTGAAGCTCCCTGGATCCTTGACTTTGGTAGGTAACTTCTTTTGGATGATAGCATTACATTCCTCCGTTAGATTCACCGTCTCACATTCCTGCAACTTACGCTTTCTTGATAATAGATCCTTCATGAACCTTGCATAGTTGGGCATGTTCTCTAAAGCTTCAGCAAAAGGAATGTTGATCTGCAACCTCCTGAATATGTCTAAAAACTTTGAATACTGCTGCTTCTGAATATCTTTCTTTAATCTCTGAGGATATGGGATTTGAGCATATGGGGAGAGATCCAATGGCTTTTTCTGTCTTTCTAGAGCTTTCTTCTTCTCCCTCTTGAATAGTTTCTTTTCGGCTTTTTCAGGATTGCTTTTGTCAACTTCAATTGTATCCTTTTCCTTTTCTTCCTTCTCTTCTTCAACTGATGCTTCTCCATCCTTCTTCTTTTCTTCGGCATGCTCCTCTATAGGCTGAATCACTGTCCCACTCCTAGTGGTGATAGCATTTCAATGCTCCCTAGGATTGATAACTGTGTTGCTTGGAAAAGTACCCTGAGCTCTCTTAGAAAATTGCTTTGACAACTAGCCAATCTGAATTTCCAGATTTCTTATGGAAGCTTCTTGATTCCGGTGTGCTGATCTAGTCTCTTGCATGAAAGCAGATGTGTCTTCTTTGAAAGCATTTGCACCTTAAATATAATCAGAAGTGGTCTTGCATAGCTGTGCAAAAGCTTTCTCCCACTCAGAAGTGTTACTTTGTTGTGGGGTATGTGGTTGCACTGGAAGGGGAGGATTGAGCTGATGGTTGGATTTGTGACTGAACCCTGGATGTTGATTTTAATTTTTCTGATTATACCAGAGTCCATTGGCCTCCGCTGGTGGCTTTTCAGTTGTTCTCATGTAGTCACAATCTTTAGTTACACGAGCCTCTGCACAAATACCACATTTAATTTGAGAATTACTAACAGAAGAAATTTGAGAAAGATTAAATTGCTTAGTAACAGCATCTAATTGTTCTTGTTGTTTCTTGTGCATTTGCAACATTTGTTCATTTTGGGCTAAGATTGCATCATAGCCGTCGAGCTTCGTAATTCCTGCTCTTCTCTGTGCAACTGAGGCATTGTCAAATTCTTGAGAAGCTAAGGATTCCAACAATTCTAGCGCTTCCTCTGGAGTTTTTGTCTTCAGGAAGCCTCCTGCAGCATCATTTACCAGTGTTCTTGTGTTGGGCGTCATCCCTTGGAAAAAGATTCTTGCTTTCTCCTATGCTCCTATTCCATGTTGAGGACACTTCCTGAGTAATCCCTTAAATCGCTCCCAAGCCTCGTACAGAGATTCGCTTTCTTTTTGTTCAAAAGAGGTGATTTCTGCTTTGTGTCTTGCCATCTTTGAAGCTAAGAAAAATCTGGCCAAGAATTTTCTTGCTAAGTCATCCCAACTGGTTATGCTTCCTTCAGGATGAGACTGCAGCCAAGCTCTTGCATCATCCTTCAGTGAGCATGGAAATAGTCTGAGCAAGATAGCGTCACGAGAAACTCCATTCGCTTTTAATGTATCACAGTAAAATAGGAAATCATCAAGATGACTATAGGGGTTCTCTGTGCTTCCTCCAGCAAACTGATCTTTTTGAATCAGTTGTAGCAGCGCCGGCTTTAGCTCGAAGTTGTTAGCTTCTATGGTTGGTCTAACAATGCTCGTCGTATGTGGAACTCGGGCTGGAGTCATATAATCCCCCAAGGTCCTTGGAGCGAGTTGATTGTTTTCTACCATCGGTTCCTCCTTTGGTTCCGTCGAACTTGATGCTTCTTTCTCTTCTTTTGCTTTTCTTTCTTTTTTGCGTTTTTTCTGAGTTTCCTTTATGTCCTTTCTATCTCATAATCAAACTGTAAGATTCGCGGGTTAAGAGTACCTCGCATAAACTAAGATTGAAAAGATGTGCAGAAAAAATAGAAAATGCAAAACAGAAAACAGAAAAAAACAAAAAAAAAAACAAAGAATGCAGAAAATTAAAATATGCAGAAAATTGATGCAGAATTTGTTTTTGAAGAATGTTCAAGGTGCAGAAAATTAAAACGTACAATTTAAAAGGAAATTAGTTACTTCTAATGTTGAAGGATCCAATCCCCGACAACGGCGCCAAAAACTTGTTACGACTTCGGCAAGTGCATCGGTCGTAAAGTAATGAAATGTACTGAGTACGAGATCGTTCCCACGAGGATCGAAATTTCAAGAACTAGTTCGCTAATCGCATTTTAGTTGGACAATCAAGAATTTAGATGAAGAGAATTGTATTTGAAGAACTTAAAAATTAAAGACAAATAATGAGATGCAATTAAAGAATTTTCAGAATTAAAAAGAATAGTTGGAAAAGACGATGATTGATTAAAGAAATTAAAACAAGCGTAGTTAGGGTTTCGACTTCCCCCAATATCCTCGTTACGTTATGAATTAAAGAGTCAAGAACATTTTCTTAATATAATGCCAATCAATTCTATCTAAGTTAATTAGGGCTCAATTCCTTGTTACCCTAAATCTATGTGATCTTGAAAGATCTCTAGTTCCCCGATTATTCCCCAAGAAAACATGCATTAAGATCAAGAATTACAAGATTGCATAATTACCCTATGCCTATTCCTAGATCACAAGGATTATGATAAATTTATCCAATCAGGGTTCATGCACCAACATCCCTATTGTCATAAATTCTCCAAAATCATTCTATAAGGAGCAAACTCATAGAAAGCATTAAAGACAGATAAATTTATTCAATTATAAAAAGAAAAGAATTCGGAGAAAATTTAATTCATAAACATAAAGATTCAATTGGGTTCCATCTACCCTTAACTACATAAAAATCTAGCCTAGCATATGTTAGTATATGGATGTCCTAGAGACAATCTTTTGATTAGATTAGGACATATGTGGACCTTTTATATTGTCACAAATAAATAAAAGCATTCTTTATCCTGTTTCATATTTTGTCTCAATATTATTATTAATATTTTATATGAGTAACTGGATAAACCCCTTGGAATAAAAATATGTATCTCTTGAGTATCAGTGATGAGATTACGATCATGAGGATTCAAGGATACTGAACGTTTATTCCTAATTTTATGTTCCTAGTCTAGAGACACTGAGAATGGGGATCAGTGATCTCGGGTAAGACTAGCACGACTTATCTACTTGTATACGAATACAAGGTAAAGACCTCGTGTGCTACAGATATGGAGATGTCTTAGCTAAAGTCGTGGGTGGAACTATAAGGGTATAGCTCGCACTGAACAGACCCACAAAGAGACTGTATGAGGAAATCTCACAGAGAGTATCTTTAGAGTAGTCTCTTTATATTTGGGTATGTCTTTCCTTAGACCAGAAGTTATTACCTAGACTGTGCTCTAGAAGGCATGCTTTGATTGTATACCTCGTCTTCCTGAAACATGGAGACTCATAGGTAAACTGTTGGGCTTGTCCTGAAAGAGCACAGGGCTAGGGTGATAAGCTAAAGGAATTCGTCAAATCTCTGTGAGAGATTAGGTTATCTGTAAACCGGAGAAATCAGGATGACATTTACAGGGACTCGGGAATCTATGCATAGTAAAAGAGATCATGAGATGATCTGCCTTTAGAGTCAGTAAATTGAAGATTTCCTATTTCGAATAAAGCTTACAAGGGTTGATACACTTCCTTACCCTAGGTTTTATGGGAAGGTAACCGAGACGAAAATAAATACATACGGAAATCAAATATGTGTAATAGGATGATCAAGTCATTAATCTAACTAGCTCTGGGGCAACAAAGCATTGCTAGTGCTCTGTATTGTCATTAATGAGTTGTGGGCTTGTTGGGCCCGAGCCCATTTATGTCAGTGGCTATGTTGGACCTAATGGGTTACACACTAACACCTTAATGTCATGATGATATAGCATTAACGGTATTGGGCCTAATAATGGTTGTTAGCCCAAGATGAAGTTTGGAAGCCCACCTAAGAGGGAGAGGGCGCATGGTATTGTTAATGGGCTTGGATGGTCCAAGACATTACTAATTAATTTAATTAGTTAAATTAATTATCAAATATTTAAAATTTAAATTTTGAATTTGAAATTTGAATTTTGAAATTTGAATTTTGAAATTCGAATTTGAATTTGAAATTTGAAATTTGAAATTTGAATTTTGAAATTTGAAATTTGAAATTTGAAATTTGAAATTTGAATTTTGAATTTTGAATTTTGAATTTTGAAATTTGAATTTTGAATTTGAAATTTGAATTTGAATTTGGAATTTGAATTTGAATTTGAATTGGAATTTGAATTTAGAATGTAAATGTTTGAACGTTTGAATTTAAATGTTTGAATTCAAATTTGAATTGGCTATGAAAAGTTGTTTCATAACAAAAGGATAAGATGAGATCTTGTTGGAACAAATCGCTTGTATCAAGAGAAGATCTATGGAGATCTCCAAGGGCTGATTTGGGGCGCCATTTTGGTGGGAGATGATTGTCATCCTGTCAAACCAACAAGCTCCAATCAGATTTGGTTGTTGAGAGAATCAGTAAGCTAGTTGGTTCAAACTTGAATACAATAGCTCAAATGTATCTGGACCTTTTTTGGGCTGAATAGGAGCGCATGAATTGGTGGTCATATGATGACCATTGGTTCAGAATTTTAACTAGTTAAAGACCTAGTCTTATGAGGATTCAAAGGGGAGGTTGTTGGGATTTTTGAATGGCAACAACTCCACCTTTGTCTCACTCACTTGTGCGCCACTTTCATTATAAGTAAAGTAAAAATTCTGATTTGATACACTAATTCTCTCCCTCTCTTGTGCGCGCCTAGTTGGTGAGTTCCTCCTTAAGGTTTTTCAAAAGAACCTAGCCAATTCTTCTATATACCATTCCCACTCTTGTGAAGTTTTCATGCTGGAGACTTCACTCTTCTAAACACATATACCTAGCCTCCTTCTTCACCTATTGAGCGCAGAGCAAACCTCTATGTGGTGGTCAATTGGTGGCTTTCAAGAAAGCGTCCTTGCATCTTGACGTGGGTGGTGTGGATCAACGTTAGAGGGTTTGAACCCTTCAAACCTAACACTGATCGTCTTGGAGCTTTGAACTCACAAACAAAGGTAACATCACATGCCATAAAGCATGATTCTTGATTGCATGTGTAATTCCGCACATGAAAAATTTTGTTTTTCCCTCTCACATGCTACGGCCTTCAAGGCCATTTTACTTTCAGCATACTGAATTGAAAAACAATAATAAAGAAAAGAGAACCCCAAGCCTCCATTGGTGTGATGTTGACTTGGTTCCTCAGTGTTCCAGCGCTCCGCAACAGGATTCCTCCTTCAGGTCTCTATGTATTTCTCTAGACTTGCGACTTGGTTTCTGAATGAGTATGTGAATGAGTGTCTTGGTCTTGACCCCAAGCTCCTTATTTATATTCTTCAAAGCCACATCCTTCATTGCATCTCCCAATGAATCCGTATCAGATTTGTAATTGATTCTACAATTCTTTCCTTTTTGCATTTAAGATCTTGTAGATTGGTGACAGATTTTTGACTTTGAATCTTTGTTGTGATCTTCCATCACATCTTCCCATGGATTTATATCTATTCTCAATCAAGATTGATTTGTTTCCACTTTGTATTTTTTGTAAAATCTGATGCATATCTTCATAAAGATGTAAGATCACTTCTGGATTTAGATTTGGCTGTGCATGGACGTTTTGGCACTCTGTTTGGCCGTCAAAACGCTCTGGTTCAGGGAGATATTGTGGTTTTCTTCATTTTGAGCGTTTAAGTGTGCTTCTTGGACGCCAAAACGTCCTCCTTCAGCTGGTACACACTTGAAATCTTGGTTTCTTTGAGGTTTGAACACATCTTGTTGTAGTCCTTTGGCTCCAAAAAGCCATAATGAACGTAAAAAATCCATTGAAATGAGAATTATGACAACATGTTTAGCAAGATATTCAATTATTGTGACTTTGCGGTATAAAACCCTAATTTCCATGCAATTCATGATATATTTCAAGTATAATTAAGCCCAAAACCATGGTAAACCAAGGTACAACCACCAGTCATGACATCAAGCCACCTTTTCTTTGAAGTTTCAACATTGGAGGCAGCATCATCACTTGCTTTCCCTTTTGAAGAAGTTTTCTTCGGCTTCGGCAAAAATTTTTTATAACTAGAGCTCGTCATGCGAAGAATCAAGAATTAGAAGATAATTTAAACAATAACACGACATAAATTAGCAATGCCAGAATCACATACCGAGCTCTTGAAGGAGATCATCTCCAAATTTATCTACAATTCGACTTAGATCGATAATACCAAATTCCTTAACATAACCCATCAGAACGAAATATGCCAATCTTTTTGAGTTGGAAAAAGTTATTCCCCGAGTGGTATAATCTTTAGGACGCCTCTAGTAATGGTTCCACATCCAATAAAGCTCGAACCGCACTGACAAATCCCCATCGTCTAACTATTCTTCGGTGAACCAGGGGAGAGAATCAGAATGAGCTTCCACCTTAAAATAGGACTCTTTGAAGCCCTTGAAGGATTGGGTAAAGGGAATGAAAATACCCGTCCTGGAGCACCTCGAAGGGTAACCCAACCCTTTCTTTCCTTAGCCTCGGCCCCAGTCCGGGAGATATATACATTAAAAAGGGAAAGGAATAAGCAAACTGTACACGGAAGGTTGAGGTATCCACACACTTGCTCGAAGCCTCGAACAAAGGCCTACGAATTGGGATGAAGTTGTGTAGGAACAACTCGAAGGCTACGAAGCACGACAATCTGGAAGTTGGAAAGGGGGAATCGAAGTCCCACATTAGTGATTAAATCTCTATAGAAATAGAAAAAATGGGGTTCACTCTCATCAGGGCTCGCGTACACCGAGTCATCACCTGTCAGAAAAATGCCAACCCTATAAGGGTTTCCAACAGGAAGTTGGGTTATCTCAGCAGCCGACATGCTAGATCGCATGTGGAGAATCTCTAACAAAACCTAATCCTGAACATCAAGATCATCCATGATTGAAGACCTATAACAAGAAGGATGAGGGTCAGTACAAAAATAAGCTAAATCCAACCTCGGCCTACTAAGATCGGATGGTGATGAACAAGGATATGAGGAAAGTGAAAGGGAAGAGCTGCTATCAAGATGAATGATAGGTATTTGACCTGAGGTCGAACAACGGACTAACGCAGAAGAGGTTAGAGACTTTGGAAGGTCTAATTCAGATTAGGATGAAGTGGAAGAACTCTCAATAAGCTCAAACTAAGGAATCCGATCTAAAATCGATTTTGAACCCTGAACACGAGTCAGAGGTAAACCCTTTGATTTTACAAAAGTAGGATTATAAGAGGAGCTCGGCTCGGAACGAACTGCAGGAGTTGAGACCTGATAACTCATATTTTATTACACTTATTTCTTACTCTTGATTAGTATTTTTAGGATTTATTTGAATAAAATAATGATGTTTTGAGTTAATTTACATTTTTAGTTTTTGATTGGGTTTAATTTATTTTCGTCAGAATTTTTCAACTTTACGTTACTTCTGTATTTTAGCCATATCTTGGTCCACAGTTGACTCCATTCTTATTGGGTTTTTCAGATAACACAAAGGGCTACAATTCTTATGCAGAGCTCGAGGCCCAATTCGGATTGGAAGCTATTCGATTTCTTGCGCCAAGTCGGACACGTTTTGCTGAAGTTTTATTTTATTTTATTTATTTTATTTCGTATTTTAGACATATGGGCCGGTCAGAACTGAACTCTAACCCGCTTTGGGTAGGGGTATATGACGGCAGAGTAGGAAACATTGTATTCATTCTGAATTTTCGTATTTTGGGATCAAAGCACTTTTTCTGGAGCATTCTTCGCGTTCTTCATCTTTTTCTTCTTCTTCTTTTTATTTTATTTTAATCATGTTTTCCTTAGCCATGCGAGGCTAAGAACCTTTTAATCAACCTAAGGGTAACGGATTCCATGGATTAGTCTTGAGGGTCTGCTCTTTATTTTAAATCAGTTTCGTTTCCCTTCCCAACTCAGATTGATATCGCGCGATCGTGGATATTCAATCTGAGGTTCGCAATTGCGATTATGGAAAGGGATTAATCATCAGATTTGATGGTTAGATTGATTGACCCTATGAACTTAAATCAAACGGGCTGATACTCTGCGATTGTATGAGTAGAAGCACCGTATTTGATCAAATGTTAAGCGATCGCTTAGAGAGGGTTGTCAATTGGAAATAAGGATTCTGATTCGATTGACGATCAATCACGATTTTGATATCTTTTTATCCGAGGAAAGACGTCCATGGAACCCTAACCTTAGGTTGGTTAATTTTTAATTACGAATTTTTATTCCAAATTTATATTCTGCCTTTTTAATTATTCAATCAAAATCCAAAACCCCCTTTTAATTTTCTGTCATCATAAGCGATTTTTACCAAAATAATTTCTTTGAGAGACACTTAGGGTTTCCACTTTACTACAAATTTTCTGAACCCTAATAAAAATAATTTTTAATTTACGCGAGTTCGACAGCTCGTGTCAAGACCAAAGGAGATTCACCCCTACCAAAAGTATTACCTACGGTAAGGGACTGGCATCCTTCTCGTCCTCTCCTACCTCTTCCTCTCTCGTAAGAAACTGACCTCTGCCTACCATGTCTACCTCGGGGATCTTGACGTCTCCCTTGGTGACCTCGAAGAAGCTGTTGTAACTTCTCCTCTTCGGTATACTCCTTACCAAAGAGCTAGTACTGAACTGACTGAGGTAGTTGTTTTATGAACTCTTTATTATCAACCCTTTTCTCATCACCCCGGCCAGAACCAGAACTGGAAGATTGGCTAGGGACATCCATCGAAAGCCCAGAAGAAGAACTATTCCCTTAAGAACCGAAGGGATATGAAAGAAAAGAAACAGCCCAACAACTCACTATTTCCCTCGGTGAAAGGCAAAAAACAACAAAAAAAACCACTAAATAGGAGTTGAAGATAATCAAACGAGGGAGAAACCAAAGGGAAACTAACAACATAAAAAGAAAAGCGAAACAAAAAGGGGGAAGAGATCAATACCTGCAAAATGGACAGGGGAGAAAAAAGCAAAACAGGTTCTTCGATGGTCTTCACACAAAGAAGAATATTGAAAAAGCTTCGAATGCTTGGAAGCTGGAAATGGGATAGCACCAGAGAAACGAAGGAAACTCGTAGATGAAAGTGGAGAGAATAGCAAATGCAAGTTTGAAATAAAGAGGTGAAATGTGACCCTGGGCGCGAAAACGAAAGGCCAGTAAACGGCTGAAAGGGCAGGGGATAAAGGGTAAATTCACCTCGCATGCATTTAATGAACCTAATCATGGCTTGTGCAAGTTAAGAACGACACATGCTCCACGATGCACAAACCACTAATGGTCGTAAAACACATGGATCTCCATAATCATCAAAATATACAGGAAAGGAAAGGTCACGCTGGTGTGACAGAGGTCAGGTTCGATCTTATCCTTGACATTATAGCCGAGATTATTGCCACGACCAAATACTACAAGGCGAAACCCTGGCAAAAGAAAGAAAGACTTTGCATGTCGGATTCATATCTCAATCAATATGGTCTACATGTAACCATCAAGGAGCAAGACCGAGGTTGAGATAATACTTCAGCATCCCGGCATTTCGAGCTTCGCAATACCGGGCTCGGGGCAATTGTTATGGAATATATCCATATCCTAACTACCTACCCATGAATTTCTTAATGGATAATGACACAATTATCTTAACAGCATGAGATGATAAAGATAAGGAGATAAAACTGTTATCCCTACACATAAGAGGTTAAATCCTACATCAACTGAGAGATCTACACAGCCCAAGCCCAAAAGGTAACCCCTATGAATAAAAGGCTAAAGATCCTCAGGTATACACACTGAACTCATTTACTACTACTACTGACACTGTGCACACACTCACGTCTTGGTTATAAGCCTATTGCTTGTGCACAGTGATTGGTATATTGACAATAAGCTAACCAAGATATCTGTAAATAGGATATCTCTGAGCACATTCCCTACGATTTAATTCTACGATTTTCTAGGACCGAACACGTTGTATTGTTGCAATTCATAACGCTGACAAAAAACATAAATTACAAGGCAAAAACTGATTAGAAGTATAGAACCCAAAAAATAGTATCCGAGAGTCCATGATAATTATTCTATTTTTTTTTATAAATAATTTTTTTTTTAAATTTTTGTATGTGTGGGCGAGAAAGTTGAAAAATTATTTTTTTAAAACCGATTTTATTAAAAGTAAATTTCGACACTTTCTAATCCTCAAATTAAAAATAGAAAAAAAAATTATGAATATTATCATTCACCAACCGTCCAACCACACACAAAAAACTCTGATATTAGGCACTAGCCTAAAAAGCTTGGGCTCCTGGTTACAAATATGGGGGTTTCATTCAATTTGGGCTGGCTTACATGGGTCAGTTTGTTATGCATTGGATTAAAGTATTATCCAAACTAATCAATTATTAGTCCAACTCAGTATTGTTTTTCTTATTTAAGTTATTTGAATTGGTTCGTTAATTCATTTATTTTTACTTATTCATATAATCAATACGTTTATTTTAAGGTTATATTTTATACATATTTATATAAAATTTGTAATACAAAGTTTACTTTGTAAAAGAAAAAAAATAAATTTAAAGAATAATCATAACTCTAGAACAAAACAACGGCAAAGAAACAGAGGAAATAAACATAAAGAAGTTAAATTCGTAATGTGATAATAGTGATAACCTATTATGTACCGACACAGACACGGGACATGACACGACATTCCGACACGTTAATTTTAAAAAATATTAAATTTCGACACGTTGGGACACGTTTTAATATTAAATAATATTTTTAATATATATAATATATTTTACATTTAATATATATAGCAACTTATAATAAGTCATATACTAATCAAATATTCAAATTTTATAATATAAATATTAAACAAAAATAATAGAACATTTCAAGAGTGTAAAGTGTACACCACTCACAAGTTCAATTATTTTCATCTCCATCTTGAATAAATCCATTCAGTAAGAGTCTCCAATGCCCCTGAATTTACCCATTAAAGACACTCCCTTCAAACATCGATCAGCAAAGCACCTTAATAGTTGCACAGATCCATCCAACAAGACCCAAAATTTCATTTTCCCTGACTCAGATAGAGTGTATCAGTTACATAGGAATATGAAATTCTTTGATATTGTATATATTTCTCAATAAAGCCAAAAGAAGCAGATGGTCAATCAACATGGAAACATCAATAACTAAAATTCTAACAACTCTTATTGAACAAAACTATAAATGAATTACGTATATATCTGAAGGGGGTTTTTGTTTTTACTTTTTATTTTCTTCTTTGAAAAAAAAGGCACCATTTTTATTCTATTTAAGCAGCAAGAACAATTATTAAGCACCGATTCAGCTCTTCTTCATTCCTAGAACAAGTGTACACAGTGGCACCAAACTCCGCCAGTTCCTCCACTACAGCGTGCCTGAACAGTGAACCATCACACGCAGAAAATTTAACACATAAAAAACGTACTTTAAGTAGTTTTAAGAAACCCCAGAATAAAAAAATAAATAAAAAACCAATTTCAATTCAAGCAACAAAGAGAATCCAAAAAAAAGAGACACATTTCAACACAGCGGAGCGCAAGAAAGAAAGTGAGACTAAGAAGAAGATTAAGAAACCCGATTCCACGTGTTCCCCCAGTAACTAAGTGATATAGGATAGAGTTCTATTTCGTTTACTTTTTAATTTTTATTAAATATTTTTAATTTTTTTAATTATAATTTTATTTCTTTTTTACAAAAAAAAATGTTAAAACATGTTCAAAATGTGTCCACATACGTTGACCGTGTATCAGATTCGGTCAAAATCACGTGTCCTCTTAATCAATGTGTCCCAAAAATTTGACCGCGTGTCGGACACGTGTCCGTGTCGAGTGTCCGACACACATTTTTCCTCCAAAATCCCGTGTCCCTGCTTTAAGGAATTTTCTAAAGTGATCCCGGCCCATGTTCTTTAAGGTGATCCTTTCCTATTTTTGGAAAATTTTGTTTCCCTTCCACTCCCTCCCTCTTTAAAGAATTCCCTCCCACTCCCTGTTTTTTACTAATTATGGATGGGGACCATGTATACCCGGTCCATCAAAATAAACCTCCTGCTTTAGAGGTGATAACATGTAATATTTTGTTTTATTATAAATATTTTTTAGTTAAAAAGGAAACTTTAAGCTTAAGTTTAATTAAATTTTGATATTAAACACTTACTTATGTTTTATAAACTCTTGTTTATAAAAAAAAAGTCTTAGAATTGCTCGAGGCTCCGTACCAAATATATTTAAACCTTGAACTAAATTATACCTCTTTGCACCTTATTTTATTTTTATTTAAAAAGTGTTTCATCCTCGTAATTACGAAAATTTTCCTTCGATATAATTTTTTAATTTTATGTCACTTTTAAACTTTGTTCACAGCCAAAATGTGACTTAATTAGCAACAGTCCGGCCTGACCGGTTCGACCGATGAACCGATTTTGAAAAAAATATTTCTAATATTGCATGCGCCAAGATTCAAACTCAAGGCTCTTGAGGATGTCTAACAAAAACTTACCATTGGGCTGAGTATGATTGTTGGTTGTTATATATCATTTAATATATATTATATCATTTAATAGAATTATTTCAAAATTGTATCTAGTGGGGATTGAACCCTTGTTGTGAAGATATAAATTATAATATTTACCACTAAGCTATATTTAATTCTTGATTCACTTACACCATTTAAAATATTCATTATATAATTAAGTATAAAATATAAATTTATATACATATCCGGTTCATGCAGTTGAATCAGTGATCCACTAGTTGAACCAGTGATCCACTAACTTGATATCCCAACCGAGTCGATCACCGGTTCGAGTTTAATAACATTAGTTAAAAATTACGGTTACTATGCATATCCGTAGATAATAAAAACAATAAAAAGACCCGATATACAATTTCTGCAAGAAATGGCAGAGTTAGGTGGACTTACCATAACAATTCACTCTTATTCGACCATTTAGCATTGTCCAATGCTAAACCTCTATTCCTTGTAATGGGAAAGTGTTCCACAACCAATGGATTTCAGTTTGCAACATTAACCAAACCATGACTTCGTCACCCAAAAATATAAAAATAAAAATCATGTCTAGAGATATGAAGTCACAAAGGTGTAACAGAATATGCGGTAGTTGCAGTAGGTTTGAATCAGTAATAGTTGGTTTATCAAACAATCTACTTCCCTCTAGTGTCCATGGCATATTTTCCCCATCTGTTAACTTTGTTGCCAAGTTTAGTACAACCTCAGCATTCCATGTTTTGAAGATTCATAACTACTATAAAAAACCAATCCAAGTTCTTAAAGCCTTATTAAAGATTCATAACTTGCTAGACAAACATGAAGTCCAATCTGGTGCTAGTTATTATAGTAGCCACCATTTTTGGAATTGGGGTTAAAGGATGCCATTGCAAGATTGTTCAGTTCATTTTTGGAGACTCACTCTCAGACGTTGGAAATAACAAGTACCTCTCAAAAAGCCTTGCTCAGGCAAGTTTGCCTTGGTATGGTATTGATTTGGGTAACGGTCTCCCTAATGGGAGGTTCTCAAATGGTCGCACAGTTGCTGATATAATAGGTAATTCTTTCATTTTTAACTTGCACTCAATTAACATGAGCATTTAAAAAAATGTAAGGATAAGGTTGCATACATTCGACCCTTATCTTACCCTTGCAACTCTGGAATTTGCCTTTAAACTTTTTAATTTTTTTTTACCAACTTTCTTTTCATTCTTTTGCCAAATGTGAAAAGGTTGCTCTATTTATATTTCCATGTCTAAATTATTACAAACCCCTTTCTATTTAGTTGTGGTTGTCAAATGTTTTTTTCATTCTATTAATTATGGAATAAATCAAAAATTAAGAGTTTGTTCTGTTATATAGAAATAAAAGGACTTTTCTATTGTTTCAGTGTGCAATAATACTGAGATTTACATGTTTAGGTGACAATATGGGACTTCCTAGGCCTCCAGCATTTCTGGATCCATCTTTAACTGAAGATGTTATATTGGAAAATGGAGTGAATTATGCTTCTGGGGGTGGCGGCATATTGAATGAAACTGGCAGTTATTTTGTAAGTTGACTAGTGTGAACTTTCATGCTATTTATATCATATAACCATTTAGTAATCATAGCAAGACACTAGTATATTTTGAATGAAAAATTGTTCCTGTCTCGCAGATTCAAAGGTTTTCTCTCTACAAACAAATTGAGCTGTTTCAGGGGACACAAGAACTAATTAGAAGCAAAATTGGAAATGACGAAGCAGATAAGTTTTTCAAAGGAGCTCGCTATGTTGTTGCTTTAGGCAGCAATGATTTCATCAACAACTACTTGATGCCTGTTTACAGTGATTCATGGACATACAATGATGAAACCTTCATGAACTACTTGATAGGAACACTACAAGAACAACTGAAGGTTTATTTAATCTATTCATACTCACCATTTCTTTCTGCTTCATTTTGGCATCTAATAATCTTTTCAATTATGCTTTTGTGCTATTTAGTTACTGCATAACTTAGGAGCAAGGCAATTGATGGTGTTTGGGCTGGGCCCAATGGGCTGCATCCCTCTTCAAAGGGTGCTTAGTTCATCTGGGAATTGTCAAGACAAAACAAACAAACTGGCTCTTAGCTTTAATAAAGCTACAAGCAAGTTAGTAGATAACTTGGGGAAGCAACTTCCCAATTCAAGTTACAGATTTGGAGATGCATATGACGTTGTTAATGATGTCATTAGCAACCCAAATAAGCATGGTAAGTACTTATATATTACTTTCGTTACCCACCTGATGCATAGACCATTATCTGAACCTAAACCATTAGCAATTATTCAAATGAATTTGATACGTCTATGTATGTAGAACACTTAAAAAAATGCGTTTGAGATGTAATACATAATCATGGTTTTTGACTCTTTTAATGCCAAAATACAAACATTTCACCGATTCAATTCTTTTGGTGAACTATTTACCAATCCAATGAGAGGGAAACACGTATAGGAAATATGCATATTTAAGTCTTGCATCACCTCCAAACGCAACATGTGCTAGAATCAATACAATGCAACACATGCACCTTAGCCATGCACGTTCAACTTGTGCACGCATCCTATACGCGTCTTGCAGAGCGCGACATGTGATAGTCGCCTTTTGGAATTTGCACAAATCGCATATAGGATGATACGCGACTTAAACATACATATTTCTCATGTGTGTTTCACTCACATTAGATTGATAAATGATTTGCCAAAAGAATTAAACCAGTGAAATGTCTTGATTTTGGTATTAGAAGGGTTAAAAAGTCCATAGTCATGACGGAGCATATTAGAAATAAAATATAAAATACTTAATATCTTAAACTTTTGGAAAAGTTGATTCGTGAGAGATAATATCTTTAAAATCATTGGGAATTAGTATCCTTGATTAAGAAGTTATAAAGGTTTCACAATGTCATTATGTTTTGAAGACTTGACACCATTTCAAAATCTCAAAATAATTTTCATTGAAATAATATTTTCAATGTAGGATTCCAAAACGCAGACTCACCCTGTTGCTCCTTCGGGAGTATTCGACCCGCTCTTACATGTATACCTGCATCGAAACTCTGCAAAGATAGAAGCAAGTACGTTTTTTGGGATGAGTATCATCCTTCAGACAGTGCTAATGAGCTAATTGCCAATGAACTCATCAAGAAGTTTGGATTTCGGCGTGTTGATGAAACACAAGCTCCTTCATCATCACCAGCTGTTGCTCCATCTCCAGATGATTAATGAATGATACAAGGTTTTGTTGTCCAATGCTGTAATTGCTATTGTCACTTGTAATGAAAGCAAATATCTTTCTGTTCCTTTACCAGTCAGTTATACTAATTTCTTGTTATGGTTTGAGCTTGTCTTGATAATACATAATTTATTGTTAAAATAAGATAGAAACTTCTCATATTTCCTTTGAATCTGAATTCACATATTTAAAAAATTGTTTTTGTTAAATTGCTCCATTATTGGGTTGCCCACCCACATCAAATCTCTATGCCTTACTTTCTTCATCAAATATTCCTCACTGCAATGGCAAACATTGCACTAAGACAATAACTGAGTACTGTATATATCTTTTTAACCAAATGGACTTGTAAACATAGAATTTTTTTTTTTTTTGAAAATATTCCATCGGTTCATTGCTTTGCGACTAGTCCGATTCGGAGCGGGTCCAGGATTAAGGCTTTAAACTCCTCCCAAAGGTGGTACTAGGGAGGTTCGAATACATGCCCTCACCCCATGCGCCAACTGAGCTACCACCATTTAGTGTAAACATAGAATTAAAAGTAGAATAAATTGCTCAAAAATTAATTGCCACAATTAATTAGTTTACCCTACCTCGCTATTAAGCCACACATTGAAAAGAACTGATTATCTTTTTTTCTCTCTGTTTGTTTTTTTTTTTTTTTATTTTTTTTTTATTTTTTATTTTTAAATTTGATTACAGTTACCTACATACATTTATGCACATATGACTTCACATTAACATAATTTTTACCATTTCATTACTAATGGTTTTACCTTATTTTTTTTTTACACATTTACACTCCAATTCTTCCGTAGATCCCTAGACGTATTTCTTGCATATCTCCGAAGAAGTTCTTTTTTTTTTAGTAAGGAAAGAATTAATACCATGACCTACTAATTGTTACCTACTAATTGTTACCTACTTAGGCCACTTAGCATGTTACACCATTATATCATAAAACTGAACAAGAGACAAAGAAAGAGCTACATTTGTACGATTAACGTTATAGAAAAAATAAAAAAACTGAAAGGGTTAAACGGAACTTTCTCAGACAAGCCATTAATTGGAAGCATCACAAATTACAAGGAAATCATGGCAGCCAAAGATGTATTGGATGTGCTGATATTGTTTTAGGATAAGAGGATGAATTTTTTTTTTTCTTTCTGATTTTTCCATCTTAACATTCCTTTGTTCTCTAAGACAGCACATACAAATTTACTTGTTTCAAATCTTGTTATTGCTATCAAAATTCTACATGCAAGGGCTAAAGGGGATAACTCCTCTGTTCTTGCAATATATTGATTTAAGTTTTAGGTTCACAAAGAAACAATCACAAGTCTCAAAAAACAAAGAGCTAAAACAAATATGACAGAACACAACCTTAATTAAAAGATAGAAGGATTATACAAAACAACACTGAAACTCAATAGCTAACACACATCCGTCGAACAACCAGTGTTAACATCAAATCCTTCACTAAGCTTGCAAGAACTTGAGGCAACACATTGGATCGTGAAACAACTCCTCTCCTCGACGCCTTTGATCAAGAATCTAAAAGATAACAACACCACAACAACTCTGCACCAAGAAGGCTTAGTGCAAAACAACAAACCAGCATGTATCAGACTTGTAACCTCACCCTCCACCTATGAAGCACCGACACTTCAAAAACCCTGACGTGTCGTGTCCGACACTTCCCGACACTCTCGGACACTCTGACACTCCCCGACACTCCAACACGCGTTATTGAAATTCAAAAAGCGGTTCAAAGGTTGAATCGCGTTGAGTTTTTAGTTCCAACTGTTAGATTCGTTAGATTGCGATTACCATTTTATTGAGTTTAATATAAATATTTGAAATATCTTATGTTTCTTTGCAAAATTTATGAATATTATAAGTTTAGATACATTTTTTTGTTAAATTATTGAATATTAAAGATAATATATACTACATAAATTAAATATATTATTTAATATCAAAACGTGTCCTAACGTGTCGAAATTTAACATTTTTTAGAATTAACGTGTCAGAGTGTCGTGTCGTATCGTGTCACGTGTCCCGTGTCAGTGTCGGTGCTACATAGCCCTCCACAATAGTGCACTCACTTATTAGGAAAGAACACTAATCCTACGGGTGATTGACCCTTTTGCCCCTATTTTAAAATAATATTATCATTTTCTGCTATTTTTAAACTACTTAATAATTTTAACCTTTTATCTAAATTATATACAAATCTACACCCATTTGACCACGTTTGACTGATAGTTACTCGAGTAACTCAGGCCTGCTACTCAAGTAAATGATTTACTAGATTAACTGTCACAATTACTAGTAACTATTGACCAAAACTTTATAACAATGAGTTTCGGCTTCCATTTTGTCATACATGTTTTTCCCCCCCAAATTCCCATTCATTTTTCATCTTTCGTCCAACCTAACAAAGTGATTTCACCCCATCATACATAAACCTTTTCCCTTATAAATACATTGTCATTACACCTAGATATTCCAATTTTTGTGCAAAAATATGATCCCAACATCAAAACCTAATCCTAATCTATGGAAAAGATGAGCTCAAGTTCCAAAACATATGTTGTAATTGTCTACCACAATTATAGGCAATTTGAAGGTTCCAACGGTGTATGTAAGAACCCGCACTGTTAAATTAAATAATTATGAAATTAATGAGATAACACCATAATTGAACCTAATAATTATGAGAAGGCTTAAATAATTATGGTAAGTAAGTAATAATATTAAAAGTCGCTTTTTTGACGAAAAGTGCAGATACCGGTTCCGCTCCACGGTATAAATGCGTACCGATGAAGTATCCTGGAAAATTATGAAAAGTATTTATATGTCACTAGAATAATAAATAGGACTAGCATAACAAGTTTCAAGTCAAAATAATGAGAACTGGTGTCAGAATTGATACTGGCTATGTAAAAGCGCGTACCGGAAAAGTACTGCGAAAAATAAAATAAAAATATGGCAAATCTTAAAAAAATGGCTAGGTTCAGAATCCTAAGTTTGGGATTAAAATGATAAGCGTAGATATTAGTGCTAATACTGTGAGATTAAATTAGAGTGGTCTATAAATAGACCCTTGCACAAGGCCCTAGGTCAGAATTGAGGTGCCTACGTGAAGTTGTTTTCTGAGTTTTTGCTGTTGAACCTCTCTACACCATTTCATAGCCTTCTTCCTCTTGAAACTCCACCAAAGCGACCACCTTTCTCCATAGTTTCTTCACTTAAACATCATAGCTAGGTGTGAGTAAGCCTTGTGTGAGAGAAAGGTCATTCATTGTTGAGTGTCCGCTTCTGAGTTGGTGAGTTGTGGTGCTGAATACTTGAATGTTGTTGAGCAAGTCTTTGTTTGGTCCTTTTACGCTTCAAGAAGCCACCTTTGGAGAGAAAGGTCAAACTTTATAGTACATTTTCGTGGCTTGACAAAGTCAGAGCCTTGGAGCTGTGTTGGGGGCTCCAAGTCATTGTTTCTGAGTTTGAGACACTTGAGGTATACCATGATTACCTCTTTGTCATTTTCATTATTTAAGCTTGTTTAATCCATTAAAAAGTGAAACTTGAATCATTTGAGTTAAGGACTGAGATTCTGAGTTTAAAATATGTTAATGAACATCTGTTTACAGAGTCATTGGACTCCAAATCACGTTTGGACCCTTAAAAATGGAATTATGCAGATGGCAGTTCGAATTTCTACATTCTGTTTGATAAGTATTCAAATACTTTTCGTGTAGTATTCGAATACTTGTCCTCTAGTAGTCGAATACTCCTTGCAGGAGTATGGGGATACTTTTCTGGGAAGAAAAGTATTCGGATACCTTTGAGTAAGTATTCGAATACTGGGTAGTATTCGAATACTGTGGTGTTTGTATTCGGATACCTGGTGGTATTCTGATACTGGGGGTAAAGTATTCGGATACCTTGTGGTATTCGAATACTTGAGTGAAAGTAGTCGAATACTTTCTGGAGACAGGGAGTATTCGAATACTCATCGAGGAGTATTCGAATACCTCCTGCAGAAAAGGCATGAAATGTCTTAGAAAGCCTTAATCACTTAATGGAATCTTGAGCAATGATTAATTATTGTATAAACAGATTGTGATTGTGTTGTTTGTGGGCATTGAGCTAGTGTGAGTTTGGCTTAGATAGTTAGCTTGCGAGGTAAGCTTCCGTGTCCTCGGTTTAGCCATTGTTGGTTCCACCATGCCCCATGGGGGAATGGTTTTATGCATGATGTGTTTTCATGTTTTGATGATTGAAATGCTATTGAGCTGATAAGTGCAAGGGCCTTATAATATGCATGTGTTGTTCCATCTAGACGATAAGCCTGAGTATGCGGTGTCATACAATACGGTGATTCTGTGGGTGGGTGCAAGTGGCGTCTTGCACTGATGTAGGAAATAGACGTATTTAAGTCCTGCATTTCTCTGGCCAGTAGAATATCTTTACACATATGACATGATTATCTATTGCATTGCACTGATTTTGGAACTGATATTGTATATTGCTTTTAGAACTTATATTGCACATGTAAGTGAGCTTGGGGTGGAGAAATCCTTGAGGATCCCTTGTCTTACTGAGATTTCTGTTTAGATATCTCACCCCACGTTTGGGGCACATATTTCAGGTTCAGGTAACTCGGGGGTTGAGACCTCGGGCTGCAGGAGGCCAGATCTTAGTTGACTGATGCATGATGATGATTATACTGTTATGATTGGATGCTGTTTTACCTTCATTATCCTGTTATTTGATTTGAGACTCTGTTGGGCTTTGTTTCCTTATTTGGTGAGCATGAGGATTGTTCATGCCACATTGATTGACTATGTCTGATTTGGATTCGAGTGGTATTAATGTATCGGGATTATGTCCGGACTACGTGTTGTAATTTCGTGACTTAGATACTCACTTATTTATATTATGAGGTTATTCAGTGCAGATAGCTGTCTATATGCAATTTACATACAAACAATGTTTTGAAAAAGGATTAAGTAATCAACTTGGTAATATTATTGACGTCATAATTGAAAAGAAAAAGTTATTCCGCATTTTTAATTAAGCGTGGCTTAATACGATGACATGATAACAAACCGAGTATACACGGGGTGTTACATTTTATTTTATCAGAGCACTTTCTAGGGAAAAGCCTGTATGTATTGCAATAACTTAGGATGTTTGTTGAGTCTGTCTTGTGTGTTTCCTCTGTTGGATTTTGCTATGATGATGCATGTGTGACCACATTGTGTGGGCCTGATCAACTCATTGTTTGTGTAACTGGTGCAGAGTTATGGTAATGCCTTGGAAAAACCGAGAGACGAACGAGGATCAACCTGATCTTGTCCTGACTGCATTAGCTGAGATGCAGGCGGCTAGACTAGCCGATCAGGAGGCCGCTAGATTAGCCAACCAGGCAATGATGGATGTCATTAGAGAGACAAATCGGAAAGCCATAGAAGAGGTTTTGGAGGCGAATCGACTGGCGTATATGACCATGGTACGGGTCGTATTGGAGGAGATGAGGATTGGTTGTCATGACGGCCAACATCCTCCGCTGCCACCACCTCCATCCCCACAGCAATGTGGGAGTGGAGTTAGAGGGATGTTAGTTGGGAATGAATCCTCGCTGCGTAAGTGCATCCCGTGTGGAAAGACTCCTACTGGTACTTGTTGGCAAGGACAAAAAATATGTTTCAGATGTGGCAACCCAGGTCACATTATCAAGAGGCGCGCTTTCAAGACGAAGCGAGCTGCAGGAATACAAAATGTTTCAGTATGTCGCATAGAAAGGATAGCTGGATCGACATCTAAGGACTTCGATACTTGCATTAAGCAGAGCAGTGATCTCGAGAAGATTCGTGTGAATCACGAGGAAAGGAAAGTCAAAGAATCTGAGGCTAAGGGAAACTGTGGTTCCACTTCCTGGAGGGACAGGAAGTTTGGAGGCAAAGGTAAAGGGAAGCAGCTACAGGTCAAACAACTGTGCAACAAATTCAAGAGGTCTACTACTCTGGAAGACAACTTTGCTAGACCTTTGATTATACCGAAGTGTATAGGTTACGAGAAGGAGCATTTGGGACGTTGTACTTCGGGCGAGCTGATATGCTTCAAGTGTGGCAAGAAGGGCCACTACTCCAAAGACTGCTTTACACATGTCGCTAGTGCTGCTGTTACTCTTGTGGTACCATCCTAGATTATTCCTGAACCACCAGAGACTGACCGAGTTTATACGTCGGATGGTCAGCAGACGGACCGAGCTACGCACCTTGCGAGAGGTATAATCCATGTGGGAGATACTGTGGTGATGTATTGTTTGACTTATGGACGGCGCACTTATTTATTGCGAGTCCGATTGTTGTGGGGCTGAACTTGTCCATATTTGAGCTTTCTCTATGTCTGAGGGTTACTACCACTACGGGGGAGAAATGCTATACTTCATCTATATATTTTGGATGTGGTATTTTTAGTTGGATGGCTAAGACTGCGTAGCAGGTCTTAACTGTCTACCCATGGTCAATCTTGGGATCATTTGGGTACGGACGGGCTGTTGGGAAATTGTGTGTTGGATTGATTGTGATTGCATAATATGATGTATGAATTATGTTTATACTTTGAATGTTGTATTAAAGTGTTTGATAATATAACCTGAGGAACTAGGTTGATTGAGTGGGTTATTGGCCACCAGCGTATTGTGGACTATCCCTGGAGGGGATGTATCCGAAGAGGGTGCCTCTTAGGAAGTTTGATTGGATGCTCAGTTGATGTGCAAATCAGTTTGTGGTCCTTGTGTATGAGGTACACGGGAGACTGGTATGTCTACTAGTTTCTCTGCCGATAACCTATGTCATGGGTTTCCCTTTGGGGATTGGATCCTAAGAGTGTTGACTCTTGGAAGTCCCATGAGGGCACCGTTTTGAGTTTGACTCATCGGGTGATCCGGGTGCACGAAGTGCAGAGATCAATCAATTTTAGTTTGCCTCATGGTATAATAATGCATTAAGAGACTTGGAATATAAGTTTAAACTCTACAACCACCGAGTGGTGGGATGAATAAAATATATGAAGAGTGATATGCCAAGTTTGGCATGAAAAGTGAGATGCCTTATGCCATTACAGGTGGTGATGGTGCTTTATTTTAAAAACGTAAGAGAAGATACCTTATTGCTAGTGAGTGAGGAACACTTTATATTCAGGTTTATTGAGAATGTGAAAATTCTCTTTAAGAAGTTAAGTGTGTAACACTTAGACTTTGTGGCAAGGCCACGCGCGATCTGTCATATGCAAGGCATGTGTATGTATAGTAGTTTGTGGGTCGAGTGGTCTCCATGACTCTAGGTTAATATGTAAATCCTTGATATGTTTCATATGTAGATTGCATGTGAACACCACGAATGGTACTAACCATGAAGTAAATGCCATGAACTGTGTTAATACATCGATGTTGTACCATCCTTTATTGACTTTCGATTTTGCAGATGCCATGGAGATTGAGGTATGATGTTGCATAGAGTATTTATTATTTATGTTATTGAATTGGAAAATTTTGCAGGTGTACATGAACTAAGGTACGATACTATGAGAATTGATATATTAATCAACATATATTGATTGAAATGAACATGATTAGGATTTCGTACTGCGAAAGTCATATGATTTCATTTTGAGAGTAATGATTATAGAAATTGTAAGTCGAGACTAGATTAGAGTCATAGAATAGGACCTAAACTCACCCAAGTTATTGTGAGGAGATTGAGTTATATTTGGGACGCCTCCGGAAAAAGGGTTGGGCTGTGTGTTGATGCAGTTGGGCAAAGTGATTGCCTATGCTTTGAGGCAGTTGAAGCCTCATGAGGAGAACTACCCGATTCATGATTTGGAGTTGGCTGCTATTGTGTTTGCTTTCAAGATTTGGAGGCATCATCTTTTTGGCATGAAGTTTGCCGTGTTCAGCGATCACAAGAGCTTGAAGTATCTGTTTGATCAGAAGGAGCTGAACATGAGACAGACGAGATGAATGGAGTATCTAAAGGACTACGACTTTGAGTTGAAGTACCATACTGGCAAGGCCAATGTGGTAGCTGATGCTTTGAGTCGGAAATCCGTGAGTCTATCCAGTTTGACGATGGGTGACTATGATATTATTGAGCAGTTTCGAGAGCTGACAGTGACCTCTTTGTTTGGGGGTGCACTTCTTGAAATGAAAACCGTGCAAGTTGAGAATGAGCTCATGGAAAATATTAAAGAGGCGCAAGTGCAAAGGGAGTGCCTAGATTATGTGAAGAACCAGGACGACGTGTCTTGGAATGAGGACGAATTGTTGACTTTCCAAAAGAGGATTGTGGTTCCTCGAGGTCCTTTGACTGAGGAGGTGATGACAGAGGCTCATAAGGGCCAGTTTACTGTCCACCCTGGTGCTACGAAGATGTAACAGGACTTGAAAAGGAATTATTGGTGGCCAGGCATGAAGAAGGACATTGCTGTTTTTGTGTCCAAGTGTCTGATTTTCCAGAAGGTAAAATTTGAGCACCATAATCTGTCTGATAAACTTCAACCTCTTGAGATTCCAGAATGGAAATGGGAGAGCATTTGCATGGACTTTGTTGTGGGTTTGCCGAAAACTCAGGCTGGTTGTGACTCTATCTGGGTCATTGTGGACAGATTGACGAAGTCTGTCCACTTTCTTCTGGTGAGGGTGAGCTTCACTACTGAGCAGTTGGCCATACAGTATGTTCGCGAGATCGTGAGACTTCACGGGGCGCCCGAGAGTATCATCAGTGTTAGGGACCCGAAGTTCACATCTCGGTTCTGGGAGGCACTGTAGGGAGCTTTTGGTACTCAGTTGAGATTGAGTACAACCTATCACCCTCAGACTGACGGACAGACTGAGCGGACCATCCAGACCTTGGAGGACATGTTGAGGTCTTGCACTTTGGAGCAGGGTTCAGCATGGGATACGTACCTGCCATTGGTAGAATTTTCTTACAACAACAGTTTTCATGCTAGCCTGGGCATGGCACCCTACGAAGCGCTGTATGGTAGGAGGTGTCGGACTCCTACCTGTTGGTCTGAGGTTGGAGATAAAGAGTTGTTTGACTTGGACTTTGTCCAAGATACTTCGCAGCAGATCCAGATGATCAGAAAGAAGCTGAAACAGGCGCAGAATCACTATAAGAGTTACTATGATTGTAATACCCCGTGTATACCCGGTTTGCTAACATATCATCGTATTAAGCTGCGCTTAATTAAAAATGCGGAATATCTTTTTCTTTTCAATTATGACGTCATTATACTTAGCCAAGTTGATTACTTAATCAATTTCATAAAATATCGCTTTTATGTAAATTGCAAAAAGACATCTAACTCAAATACCTCATAATATAGATAAAGTGAGTATCTATGTCACGGATCCACTACACGTAGTCCGGACAATAATCCTGATACATTAATACAACTCCAACAGAAACAAGACATAATCAAGTCTATGTGGCATGGACAATCCCCATGCTCACCAAATCAACAGCATAACCAATAGAGTGTCAACAGAGAAATCCATAAACTGAAGCTAAAAGCATAAGACAGTAAATAGGATCCAACATCGAATCATAGCAGCATATCATCATAAGCAACATAAACATGTAACATCTATCAGCTAAGCTCTGGCCTCCTGCCACTAGAGGTCTCAACCCCCGCATTACCTGAACCTGAAATAAGTATTCCCCAAACGTGGGGTGAGATCTCTAAACCAGAAATCTCAGTAAGACAAGGGGTCCTCAAGGATCTTCCACCCCAAGCTCACTTACATGTGCAATATAAGTTCTAAAGGCAGTAATTCAATATAAGTTCCAAAACTTAATGCAGTGCAACAGATATTCATGACATGCGTGTTTAACTATTCTATTGGCCAGAGAAATGCAGGAATACGTCTATTACTTATAGATAGTACAAGGAACACCGCTTGCACCTCACCCACAACCTCACCATATTGTATGTACTACATACTCAGGCTTACCGTATAGGTGGAACACCACATGCATATCATAAAGGCACTAGCATATAACAGCTCAATAGCATTTCCAAAACATCAAAAGCATGTAACACAACATGCATATAACCATACCCCCATGGGACATGGTGGAACCACAACATGGCTAAACCGAGGACACGAAAGCTTACCTTGCAAGCTAGCTATCCCAGCCAAGAGTCCTCACAGCTCAACGTCCACAAACAGTACAATCACAATCTGTTTGGACCAATAATTATATCAATATACAACTCTACAAACATACAATATAAAGACAACGCCTTTCCTTTTACGTTTTATGTCTTAAGGCTTCACACAAAGCCACAAGCCCTTAAACACTTGATTCTGACTTAGTTTGATAATTACAGAAGTCCAACTTCATCAATCTAGGGTCCACAAACCCCCAATAGCCTACTGTATGAACAATGCAGCTACTGTTTGAACAGTGCAGCTACTGTTCTTCGAAATCTCAAAATATCCGGATATTCGTCGGGGGCATATCCGGATATCAATATCCGAATATCTCTCTTCCAATATCCAGATATCCATATCCGGATATTCAGATCCCCATATCCGGATATCAATATCCGGATACCCATATCCGGATATCAATATCCGGATATTCACAACAAAATATCCAGATATTTCGCGACAGAACCCAGATTCTGCATTTCACGAAAATCCAAACCAAAGGTCAAACTTTTACCGATTACAGAAGCTTAAACATGTATTTCTAAGTGTGTTAAGCATTACCCAACGTTAGGTTATCATCTTAAGCTCATTACATTCATCAAGGTTCCATTTTTAACCAATAACTCATGATCAAAGGTTGAATATGCATACCAAGCTTCTCAAAACAGAACATGGCAGGGAAAAGGAGTTCCCTACACCACTCCACTGTGCAGCAACCAAGGGCCACGAAAATGCACAACAAAAACCAACTCTCAAAGTTAGCACCTCCTCACCCTCAACCAGGGGCTACAACTCAGCAAGGGAGTCACTCACAACCTCACAAGACCAACCCACCCAAGGTAATGGTGTTTAGAGATGAAGAGATGGAGCAAAGGTGACAACTTGGCTCAAGAAATGGGGGAGAAGACCAATGGAACAATATTCTGGTCAGCCACCCTCAACAAGTCACATAGGAAATCTGAGTGTCTAGGATTTTGTGCCTTAATAAGCCTATATATAGTCACTTAAGCATTTAACACAATATTAACTTTAATTTCTACGCTTAGCATTTTAATCCCAAACTCAGGATTCTTAACCTACTCAATTTTACAAGAATTATCATATTTTTCTTCTATTTTTCGGAGCACCTTTCCAGTACGCGCTTTTCATAGCCAGTACCAGTTTTTGGCACTAGTTTTCATTATTTTAACTTGAAACCCATTTTACAAGTTCTATATATTATTCTAGGATTTATCATGCACTTATTATAATTTTTCGGGATACTTTTTCGGTACGCATTTATACCGACTAGCAGAACCGGTATCTGTGTTTTTCGTCCGAAAAGCGACTTTCAGCCTTATTAACCACTTTCTATAATTATTTAAGCCTCATAATAATTATTAGGGTCAATTATGGAATTATTTCCTAATTTCACATATTTAATTAATTAATTTCCTTAATTAACGGTGCAGGTTCTTACAATTATGTTAAACATCGACCACTGGAGTTCAGTGAGGGTGAACACGTGTTTGTGAGATTATCACCTGTCACCGGTGTTGGTTGGGTCCTCGGAGTGAGGAAGATGAGCCCGTGATTCATTGGGCTTACTAGATCCTTGGTAGAGTAGGACTTGTTGCCTATCGGCTTGCCTTGCCTCCGAACTTGGCCAACATCCACGATGTGTTTCACGTGTCTCAGCTTCAGAAATATGTAGCGGATCCTTCGCACGTGGTGCAACCTGATGATGTGGAGGTTCGGGAGAACTTAAAGACTCCCGTCGGACCACTCAAGATTCTCGATCGTGGCGAGAAGAAGCAGAGGAGCAAGATCATTCAGATGGTCAAAGTGCAATGGATGGGAAGAACTCCTGAGGAGTGTACCTGGGAGCGAGAGGACGAGCTTCTCCGGCAGTACCCCGACTTTCGAGACAGGTATGTTTCTGATTTTGAGGACAAAATTCTAAAAAGTTAGGGTCAATGTAAGAACCCGCACCGTTAAATTAGGAAATTAATTAAATAATTACCAGATTAATGAGATAATTCCATAATTGACCCTAATAATTATGAGAAAGCTTAAATAATTGTGGTAAGTAATAATGTTGAAAGTCGCTTTTCTGACGAAAAGTGCAGATACCGGTTCCGCTCCATGGTACAAATATGTACCGATGAAGTATCCCAGAAAATTATGAAAAGTATGTATATGTCACTAGAATAATATATAGGACTAGCATAACAAGTTTCAAGTCAAAATAATGAGAACCGGTGTCATAACTAATACTGGTTATGTAAAAGCGCGTACCAGAAAAGTACTGCGAAAAATAAAATAAAAATATGGAAAATCATAGAAAAATGGCTAGGTTTAGAATCCTAAGTTTGGGATTAAAATGATAAGCGTAGCTATTAGTGTTAATACTGTGAGATTAAATTAGAGTGGTCTATAAATAGACCCTTGCACAAGGCCCTAGGTCAGAATTGAGGTGCCTACATGAAGTTGTTTTCTGAGTTTTGACTGCTGAACCTCTCTACACCATTCCATAGCCTTCTTCCTCTTGAAACTCCACCAAAGTGACCATCTTTTTCAATTGTTTCTTCAACTAAACACCATAGCTAGGTGTGAGTAAGCCTTGTGTGGGAGAAAGGTCATTCATTGTTGAGTGTCTACTTCTGAGTTGGAGAGTTGAGGTGCTGAATACTTGAGTGTTGATGAGGAAGTCTTTGTTTGGTCATTTTAGTCTTCAAGAATCCACCTTTGGAGAGAAAGGTCCAACTTTATAGTACATTTTCGTGGCTTGACAAAGTCAGAGCTTTGGAGTTGTGTTGGGGCTCCAAGTCAGTGTCATTTTCTGAGTTTGAGACACTTGAGGTATACCATGATCACCTCTTTGTCATTTTCATGATTTAAGCTTGTTTAATCCATTAAAAAGTGAAACTTGAATCATTTGAGTTAAGGACTGAGATTCTGAGTCTAAAATATGTTAATGAACATCTATTTACGGAGTCATTGGACTTCAAATCACATTTGGACCCTTAAAAATGGAATTATGCAGATGGCAGTTCGAATTTCTGCATTCTCTTTGATAAGTATTTGAATACTTTTCGTGTAGTATTTGAATACTTGTCCTCTTGTAGTCGAATACTCCTTGCAGGAGTATTGGGATACTTTTCTGGGAAGAAAAGTATTCGGATACCTATGGGTAAGTATTCGAATACTGGGTAGTATTCGAATACTGTGGTGTTTGTATTTGGATACCTGGTGGTATTCGGATACTGGGGGTAAATTATTCGGATACCTTGTGGTATCCGAATACTTGAGTGAAAGTAGTCGAATACTTTCTGGAGACAAGGAGTATTCGAATACTCATCGAGGAGTGTTCGAATACCTCCTACAAAAACAATATGAAATGACTTTAAATAAGTTAGAAAGCCTTAATCACATAATGGAATCTTGAGCAATGATTATTGATGATTAATTATTGTATAAACAGATTGTGATTGTGCTGTTTGTGGACATTTAGCTAGTGTGAGTTTGGCTTGGATAGTTAGCTTGCGAGGTAAGCTTTCGTTTCCTCGGTTTAGCCATTATTGGTTCCACCATGCCCCATGGGGGAATGGTTTTATACATGATGTGTTTTCATGTTTTGATGATTGAAATGCTATTAAGCTGTTAAGTGCAAGGTCCTTATAATATGCATGTGTTGTTCCATCTAGATGGTAAGCCTGAGTATGTGGCGTCATACAATACGGTGATTCTGTGGGTGGGTGCAAGTGGCGTCTTGCACTGATGTAGGAAATAGACGTATTTAAGTCCTGCATTTCTCTGGCCAGTAGAATATCTTTACACATATGACATGATTATCTGTTGCATTGCACTGATTTTGGAACTGATATTGTATATTGCTTTTAGAACTTATATTGCACATGTAAGTGAGCTTGGGGTGGAGAAATCCTTGAGGACCCCTTGTCTTACTGAGATTTCTGTTTAGAGATCTCACCCCACGTTTGAGGCACATATTTCAGGTTCAGGTAACTCGGGGGTTGAGACCTCGGGCGACAGGAGGCCGGATCTTAGTTGACTGATGCATGATGATGATTATACTGTTATGATTGGATGTTGTTTTACCTTCATTATCTTGTTATTTGATTTGAGACTCTGTTGGGCTTTGTTGCCTTATTTGGTGAGCATGGGGGTTGTCCATGCCACATTCATTGACTATGTTTGATTTGGATTCGAGTGGTATTAATGTATCAGGATTATGTTTGGACTACGTGTTGTAGTTCCGTGACTTAGATACTCACTTATTTATATTATGAGGTTATTCAGTGCAGATAGCTATCTATGTGCAATTTACATACATGCAATGTTCTGAAAGAGGATTAAGTAATCAACTTGGTAATATTATTGACATCGTAATTGAAAAGAAAAAGTTATTTCGCAATTTTAATTAAGCGTGGCTGAATACGATGACATGATAACAAACCGGGTATACACGGAGTGTTACAATGAAATTTTTGAAAGTTTTTAAATCAAAAGCGACACAGTACATACTATAATATCAAAAGGATAATACAACAAAAATTGGGGCTCCGAGACAACCAATGCATTTCTCGCTTGATAGTCCGGTAGAAGACTACTAATGGGTATTAGGTAACGCTGTCAATGACAGCGAACATGTGAATTGTATATTTTCTATATATGATGGCCATAATAAACAAAAATTTATTGAGATATATGCTGAAGTTAATTCCTGCCAGTTGTCTCTTTTACCAATTCAGTCGATGCATATAAGTACTAAACGATATTGTGGTCATGAAGAGAGATTTGTCCGCTCATCTACACCTCCACCAATGTTAAATTAGATAACATCAGGGGAACAAGAAGAAGACGATGAGCAAGATATGGAAAGTGATGAGGAGGGAGAACTTGAAAGTGTAATTAACTTGGTGATTCATTGAATATTGACATAGAGGGTGATTTTGATTTTGACTTGAACCCAACAAACATGAGTTCCCTTTCTTTGTCAGGTCTTCATGTTGACTCAGTTAATAATGGTTAGTTTATGAATTCCTCTTTTTATGTAAAATGTCAAATTTATATAGTTAATGCATCTGATAAAAATATCATGGTTATAGGTGTAGTGCTAGATATTGTGCTATTTTGGAATGATAGCCAACATTATACAT
Organism: Gastrolobium bilobum; assembly: GCF_033153095.1. Lineage (NCBI taxonomy): Eukaryota > Viridiplantae > Streptophyta > Magnoliopsida > Fabales > Fabaceae > Gastrolobium > Gastrolobium bilobum. The sequence goes on along the minus strand of NW_026895694.1, from coordinate 121,013 downwards.
ACATCAATTGGGCGCACCCCATTGAAGAGATGATGTATGGAGATAATGAGTTGCACAGTCTTCGCAATTAGGAGATCCATTATTTGTTCAACAAGAGTTCGGGTCCAAGTCTGAAATGAACCATACTATTAAATTGTATTGTACGAAGATCTATTATCTTCTCTATATACCATTAAGTCTCCTCTCAAGTAAAGAATCATACTTCTCCACTTTATCTTTACTGTTGTATGTTGAGTTTTAAAGTCTTTGAGTATGTAACTTCTTTTCTACCAGTTCGTCTTCATCAATTTATATCTCGGGTTTATTGGATTTCAAGTTGTGAAGATTATGTATACATTTTCAGCCATGTCTTTGAACATGACGTAACTTCTTTTTGGAAAGGTAAAACTATGAAGCTGTTAAATCCCTGTCTTTGAAACTCTCTGACTAAACCCCTTGGATTTCTATTGTTTAAGTGTTTTAATATCTTGTATCAACTGACCTTGAGCATGACTGAGAAAGGAACTTCCAAAAAGGAAGGAATTTCATATAGCTGAACAATAGGAGGAAGGTGAGTAGTGTAGTAACACTCTCACTGGTCGCCTTAGGAATAAGGGGCCACCTCGTTCACAAAGGTTCTATACTGAGTCATTGTTGGGAACAAAGTCGCCATAGGAATATGGGGCTTAGTATACCATTTAACCCATGAGATGAGGAATCGGAGTTGGCATTACAGAGACTAAAACAAATTCATTGGATAAGGTCTTGAGCCGAGATTTCAGTTGATTTAACAGTGGATTATTGGATCCATTCCTTTTCTTAATTTATCGTTCCATTTAACAAACCACCATGTTATTTTCTTTTAAAGCTTACTTTATTTTCTGCATTATTTTATTTCGTTTCACACCACACCACGCCTCAACCATTTATTCCTATGATCTCTTGTTCCTCCTTGTATTAGGAATGAGTTGAGTATATAACGACGCGAGAAATTGTTTGAAGTTAAACTGAACCATTTGTCACAAGGGAACACCCTTGGGATACTTGGGAACGTCAACCAAGAATGTTTAATATTGTTAACTTATTCTTTTCATTCTTTAACACATTTTAAAATATCAGTTAATAATACTTTCTCAGTGGGAACGATAATCTGGGACGTAAATACTCCTCCTTTATTACTTTATGCATGCACTTGCACGAAGTGACCTTAATTCTAAGGAACAAATGTGTTTCCAATGCCTGATTGTAAAAAGGACCAAAGTCATAATCTTGGGAACAAATGTATTTTCCTTGATAGACTACAAGAAGACCCAACAATATTTCCCCTAACATTGAATGTCATTCTTGTTAGGGATTTCCTTTTGTACAGGTCTACAACATAATCTACATTACAATATCCTTTCATAGCAAAATTATAAGAGTTTTTGGCATTATATTTCAAACAAAATTAAGTTGTACAACTATGGTACCTAAAACCCATTTTATAGCATTCCAATGATCCTTGTTAGGCTTACTCATAAACCTACTCACAATGTATGCAATGTCAGGCCTAGTTCCTGGTAATAGGTTAAGTAAATTCCATATAAATGGGAGGACCCATGAACCTAATGCCTTAAGATTTAGGGATGAAACATGATATCGCACCCTTTGAAGTGATTGTTCTAACTTAGCCCATTGTTCGTGATCCACAATCATGGGCTCCCTCTGGCTTACCTGGAATTAGTATCGGAGTCAGGTTCTGCTCAGGCTAGCCTAATAATTGGCTAGTGAGTTGTGCCCCCGTTGAAGGGAGTATATCAATGTGGGGTTTCACACTTAAGAAGGAGATATTTGGGATATTCAAGTGTAGTCTATATAAGTGGAAGGACCCATGAACTTAATGACTTAAGATTTCAGATTAAGATATAGTATCACACTCATTTGATGTGATTGGTCGAAGTTAACTCATCGTAGGTGGTCCACTGCCATAAATGGGCTACCCCAAACCTGCTTCACACTTATCTTTTCATGTACCTCCAATGATCGGCAATAATATAAGGAAATATTTAACTCATATTTGTGTGTTACCCTACTATCAATAATTAAGGATGTATCGGTGCATGCTGTATATCTGGCGTATGTGTCCATATAACATCTCCCGTTTCTTAGATCTTAAGTCTCTTGCGACGTAAAACAAAAATACTTCTAATCTGGAACATGCAATTATAGGAGTATCTTAAGGAGAAAAGGAAAATATACATTGGCAAGTTTTCAATTCTTCAAAACTTGCCGAGTTTCATGGAAATTGATTTGCTAGCTTTTGTTTCAGATAAAGCTTAGACTTATCTAGCACTAAAAACAAACAGCACTTTAGTTTTAAGTATATAAATCAGTATGCATCTGTAATGTGGATCTGTTTAATAAATAATATCCCTTTTGGTATTTGATTGAAAAGAGATCATGAGTATCTAATTAGAATCTGACCTCTGGTAGAGGTGTTGTCAGAGGCTTATAGGTAGAATATATGTGTCCATGACTCTTAAGCATCACTTTGTGTTCATGATTTTATTAAATTTGAATATCTCATACAATATCCAGATTCATGAATAATGGGTTTCTCACCTTATTTATTATTGGCTTGTACCCGCGTATTGGGTCTATCTAGATCTAGCAGGCCCAGCCTTTCACTCTTGCTAAAGAATAAAGGTTTTTTTTACAATTGTTTTTCCTCACACTCCTTTGCACATTTATATACCTCACACTCTCACGTGAGGAGTCATACTGTCTCGTATCATGGTGAGGCGCACATGCCAGAAAAGGTTTTGGTTCACCCTCTATCTCAGAGGAATCTTCTCCCCACTAAAAATACATCAATCTTCCATTGAGGAAGGACCTTCATCTACACAACTCTAATGTTGTTACTCTGCTGAATCTCACAATGCCATACCATATTGTGCCCTACACCTACCTTTTTATTCTCATGTCTTCATGTGAGACCATATACCATTGATCTTGAAGCTGTGCTCTAATCTTCCATACTAGATACTCAACGGATCACTATTACTAGTATATTTAGATACTTCATCCAACCGGAAAAATCCTCTCCTCCTACCGTTCAAGAACTTTGACTATAATATGTGAATCCCACTAACTTCATACGCTAGAATGAATATTAATTAAATTGTCCTTTTCCAACAGAAGATTGGGAAAATTAAGGCTGTAGTTAAGACCAATAATGGGTGTAGTTTAGTTGGCTTGGCAACATAGGTTAAGTAGAGTAAGGATAAAATCTGAGTTCGATTCCCACCAAAAATATCTTTGTGGGACAAAGAGTTTTAACTGTGACTAAACCTCGACTCGAAATTAGTCCCATAAGAGTTGAAGCTTGAGGAAATACTCGAAGAGCCAACTCGCTTTAAAGAGATAATTAGTTTATATATATATATATATATAATATAAAGGTTGTAGTTAAGGCAAAAACTGCGGAAAAAAGTCTATTCCCACCAATGTTATTAGAACCGAACCGGTCATTGACTCGACCGAGGTATCGGGTCATTGGGTCAATGATTCAACCGGTGGGTCACGGGTTGAATCGCATGAACCGGATATATATATATAATTTATATTTTATACTTGATTATATAATAAATACTTTAAATGATGTCATCTAAACAATATCCTGATGTAATTTAGTGGTATTTGTTATTTTGTGTATCCTCAATGCAAGGGGTTCAAACCCCATTGGATGTAATTTTCGAAATAATTCTCTTAACTTAATAGTTATATAATAAATATATTAAATGGTGTTTTTTATTCAACTAGTGATGATGGTCTAGTGATATGAAGTGACGCTCCTCATTCCACCTCATTCCAATATGCCTGGTTCAAATCCCAATTGCTGTGAAAAATATATTGGTCCGGTTTTAATAACACTGATTCCTTATTAATTACTTTCTCCACTTATCACGATAGCGGATTAGTAGTATTAAAAATGCTATATGAGATATTTCCAAAGGCTTCAGTTCTCAGTGGTTAGGGATGCACACCAAGGTACGTGCTGTGGGTTCGACAAATGGTTTTTTCACTTTTATATCTCTATATATTTTTATGATGAAAGAAGGGCTATAAAGAATCGCTATTTGTCGGTTTAATGCTACATGCATCTCCATCTGGTAAACAACTTTATGTATCAACCTTTATTTATATTCAACGACTTAATTATTACATATAGGGGGAAGTGGAAGATTGTAACCAAAAGAAATATAGATGAAAGATTTTTGTCACCGTGAATGACACATGTTCGAGTCGAGAATTTTGTTTGAAACACTTAAATAAGATTATTCGTGTCGTAATGGCAGACCCGTGAAATTTTATAATAGGAGTAAAAGTAAATATCAATATTATAATTATTATTAGGATTAATAGAAGGGATTAATTATTACAAGTGCTTTTGAGAGAAAGGCTAACTATTAGGACAAATAATATATTATTATTATTACAAAAAAATTATTTTATATACATAATATTAAAAAAAAATCAAAGTTTAGGACGAAATGACCGTCTTATTTGCCATGTTGACAAAAAATTAATTGAAATTATTTTTAACGCTTTTTTCGTATAATCTTTCAATCTACTTACGTTGTACAGAAAGAATACATTGCTTTCGTGCTGTTGACATCATGTAGAGAAGTACAGGCCGGGGACAAGAAGATTGAGTTTCTTCTTGAAATGTCAAAAGCCATTAGAGGAACTTTAATTGCATGCATATAATTATGGCCTTAAGCTTATTTTTGTTGGGATATGCGTCGAGGGTTTTCTTGAACCATCATTTGCCTTAAACAAGATCAAATTATTTTTTCGAGGATATTAAGAAACCAATCCATGTACGCTTAGTGTATTAACTAAATTTCTAAGGGTGTGTTTAAGAGTTGAGAGGGGAATGAAATGAAGAAGATCTAAGGGAAGGGAGGGAAAGAAAGTGAAAAAACCAAAGGGTATTTTAGTTTGAGAGTTAAAATATGATAAGGGAGAAAAATAAAGAGTTAATGAAATATTTTTATAATTTTACCTTTTCTTAGAAAATTAATATAATTATTATATTTTACAAATGAAATTAAATTCAAAATTTCTAAAAAATTATTTAGGTAATTTTCACATTTAAAAATAATTTTCCCTTTAAACCTTTTTCTCTCTCTAAAATTATCTGTTTCACATTATAACTAAATTAAAATTATTAAAAAAATTATAATTCACATATAGAAAAGTAAATCAATTGTCTCAAAATAATGCAATTGGAAAAAACAACAAAAATAGTTTCATAAAATAAATTCAAAAACAAAGAGATAAAATCAAAAAAATTGATAAAAGAGTAAAGGCACGTAAGTAATTTATTGTATTTTTCCTCTCAGACCCCTAAATTAAGGGAACTCTGATTTTAAGGGTAAGAAAAGTACAAGAGAATTTTACAAAATTCTCCTATTCACTTCCCTTATTTTTTAAAACTCATAGATAAGAAAAGGCATAAAAAAAACCTTCCCCTTCGTTCCATTTCCTTCTTAATATTGACTCCCAAATTTACACACCCTTAGCTGTTAGGCTAAGTTCAAATACAAATAATAAAGGCAGAGTGCATACCTCCCTAGCTAATCCCTAGCACAATGCATTGAGGTGTTGTTAGAGAAGAAATATAATAGAAAAATCATTGATTGAACCATGACTTACAAGCTTAAATTGTTGATGAGTTAAATTGGTTTTTCTATTATATTTATTGTCTAACATTCTCACATACATCCAATCAAACAAAATTTGTATCACATTCAAACTCAAGGTACATCAGCCATAAATATACAACGCACCCTAGGGTGTACATCTTTACATGCCTGAACTTACATATAAGCACAACAGAATACATAGAGGTTTAGACACATATTCTAAGCAACAAAATAGTCCACATGCATGTTTTTAATAACTCATTGGCTCTGTCTCCAGTGTTATGGTTCCTGAAATGATAAATCCCAAAACGGGTGAGATAAATTATTTATGTCTGTAAAATGTAACACCCCATGTATACCCAGTTTGTTAACATGCCATCGTATTAAGCCACGTTTAATTAAAAATGCGGAATAACTTTTTCTTTTCAATTATGACGTCATTATCATTAGCCAAGTTGAATTACTTAATTCATTTTAAAAACATTGCCTGTATGTAGATTGCAAAATAGACCGCTAACTGAAATACATCAATATATAAATAACTGTGAGTATCTAAAATCACAGAACTACAACACGTAGCCCGGACATAATCCTGATACATTATTACATCTCAAATCTAAACTAAGACATAGTCAATCAATGTGACATGGACAATCCCCATGCTCACCAAATAAGGCAACAAAGCCCAACAACAGTCTCAACAACAGCAACATAATAATAACAAGCTAAAGGCATATAATCAGCAAATATAATCCAGCATCCAAACATATCATCATATAAACAGCAATATCATAAGCTCCGACCTCCTGCCGCTAGAGGTCTCAACCCCCGCATTACCTGAACCTGAAATATGTTCCCCAAAAGTGGGGCGAGATCTCTAAACAGAAATCTCAGTAAGACAAGGGGTCCTCAAGGATCTTCCACCCCAAGCTCACTTACATGTGCAATATAAGTTCTAAAAGCAGTAATTCAATATTAATTCCAAAATCAGTGCAATACAACAGATAATCATGTCATGTGTGTTATAACTAATCTACTGGCCAGAGAGATGCAGGAATACGTTTATTACCCACACTAGTGCAAGACGCCACTTGCACCCACCCACAGTGTCACCGTTTTGTATGACGCCACATACTCAGGCTTACCGTCTAAGTGGAACAACACATACATATTATAAGCACTTGCACATAAAGCTCAACAGCATTTTCAATTGTCAAAGCATGTAAACACATCATGTATATAAACCATCCCCCATGGGATATGGTGGAACAAACAATGGCTAAACCGAGGACACGAAAGCTTACCTTGCAAGCTAACTATCCAATGCCAAGAGTCCACACTAGCTCAAAGTCCACACACAACACAATCACAATCTATTTGGACCAATGATCATATCAATATTCATACTATACAAATATATGACATAAAGACAACACTTTTCCTTTACGTCTCATGTCTTTAGGCTTCTCACAAAGCCACAAGCCTTTAATCACTTAGATTCCGACTTCGATTAATCATTCCAAAAGTTCAACTTCATCAATCTAGGGTCCACAAACCCATAACTCAGTTCTGTATGAACAGTACAGTTACTGTTCTTGAAAACTCAGAATATTCACATATATGTCGGGGCCATATCCAGATATGCATATCCGGATACCATATCCGGATATCCATATTCGGATGTTTCAAGACCCATATCCGGATATTTCGCGACAGAATGCAGTTTTGCATTTCGCGAGATATCCTTCCCAAAAGTGGTTCTTTTAACGCTTTCAGAAGCTTAAACATGCATTTTTAGGTGTGTTTAACCTTACCCAACCTTAAGTTATCAACTTTAGTTCATTACATGCATCAAGGCTTCATTTTTAACTAAAGAAACTCAAGAACAAAGGTGATGATCATACCCCAAGCTCAAAAAAGAGGTGGATGATGCTCTTAGAGCTCTCAAGTCAGCTCCATGGTTCTCTCTCTCAAGGTGCACGAAAATGGTGATCAAAGGTTGGTTCTTTGTACCAAAGATCACTCCTTGGAGCTCCCACAACCAAGGAAATGGCTCCCAACACCCAACCAAAGAAACTCAGCACCTAGACTCCACCAAAACAGTGGTCACAATCCAAAAACAAGGTCCACAACTCAACCCCAACGATGACCCTCACTCACACCAAGTGTTTAGGAGAAGATTTCATGAAGGAATGGCCTCAAGGCTCACACAAGAAAGGGAGAAACAATGGAACAGTGCACAAGCTGACCAGCCACCCAAGAGTCTCGTATCCTAAGCATATGATGTAACACCCCGTATATATCTGGTTTGTTATCTTATCATCGTATTAAGCCACGCTTAATTTAAAAATGCGGAATATCTTTTTCTTTTCAATTATGACATCATTATCATTAACTGAGTTGAATTACTTTATTCATTTCATAAAACATCGCCTGTATGTAAATTGCAAAGACAAATAACTAAAATACCTCATAACATAGATGTGAGTATCTAAGTCACGGATCTACAACACGTAGTCCGGACAATATCTTGATACATTATTAATTACAACTAGAAACAACTAATCATAAAGTCAAGTCAAAGTGGCATGGACAATCCCCATGCTCACCAAATTAGGAAACAAAGCCCACAAAGAGTCTCAACTTAAATATCAATATAAAGACAGAAAACATAAACAACATCCAATATCCAGTCATGTCAGCATACAACATATATAATCAGCTAAGCTCTGGCCTCCTGCCGCCAGAGGTCTCAAACCCCGCATTACCTGAACCTAAAATATATGCCCCAAATGTGGGGTGAGATCTCTAAAAAGAAATCTCAGTAAGACAAGGGGTCCTCAAGGATCTTCCACCCCAAGCTCACTTACACGTGCAATATAAGTTCTAAAGCATTTAACACTATAAGTTCCAAAACTATGTAGTGCAACATATATTCATGCCATGTGTGTTTTAACTATTCTACTGGCCAGAGAAATGCAGGACGTACGTCTACAACCCCACAATAAGTACAAGGAACATCGCTTGCACCTCACCCACAACCCCACCCTCTTGTATGTACAACATACTCAGGCTTACCGTATAGGTGGAACACCACATGCATATCATAAAGGCACTCGCATATAACAGCTCAACAGCATTTCGCAAATCAATATATCATGAAAACAACATCATGCATATAACCATACCCCCATGGGACATGGTGGAACCAACAATGGCTAAACCGAGGACACGAAAGCTTACATTGCAAGCTAACTATCCACTGCCAAGAGTCCACACTAGCTCAAAGCCCAAACACAGCAAAATCACAATCTGTTTCGGACCAACAATATATCAATATTCATGCTTAACAAGCATAGACACAAAGACAACTCTTTTTTTTTACGTTTTACGTCTTTAGGCTTCTCACAAAGCCACAAGCCCTTAATCACTTAGACTCTGAACTCCAAGTGCCCGACCAACACCGGTGACAGGTGAAAGTCTCACAAACATGTGCTCACCCTCACTGAACTCCAGTGGACGATGCCGCACATCGTAGTAAGTCTTTTGGCGATTCTGCGCCTGCTTCAGCTTTTCCCTGATCAACTGGATCTGCAGGGTAGTATCTTGGACAAAGTCCAAACCAAACAGCTCCTTTTCTCCAACCTCAGACCAGCAGGTAGGAGTCTGACCCCTCCTACCATACAACGCCTCGTAGGGTGCCATGCCCAGGCTAGCATGGAAACTGTTTTTGTACGAAAATTCAAGCAATGGCAGGTACCTATCCCATGCTGAACCCTGCTCCAAAGTGCAAGCCCTCAACATGTCCTCCAATGTCTGGATGGTCCGCTCAGTCTGTCCGTCATTCTGAGGGTGATAGGCTGTACTCAGTCTCAACTGCGTACCAAAAGCCTCCTGCAACGCCTCCCAGAACCGAGATGTGAACTTCAGGTCCCTATTAATAATGATACTCTCGGGCACCCCGTGAAGTTTCACAATCTCGCGAACATATAGTCTGGCCAACTGCTCAGTAGTGAAGCTCACCTTCCCCGGAAGAAAGTGGGCAGACTTGGTCAATCTGTCCACAAAGACCCAGATAGAGTCATAACAGCCCGAGTCTCCAGCAATCCCCCCACGAAGTCCATGGAAATTCTATCCCATTTCCATTCCGGAATCTCAAGAGATTGAAGCTTACCAGACGACTTCTGGTGTTCTATCTTCACCTTCTGGCAAACTAAGCACTTGGACACAAAAACAACGATGTCCTTCTTTATGCCCGGCCACCAATAGTTCCTTTTCAAGTCTTGGTATATCTTTGTAGCACCAGGGTGGACAGTAAACTGGCCCTTATGAGCCTCTGTCATCACCTCCCCAGTCCACGGACCTCGAAGAACCACAATCCTCTTCTAAAAGGTCAACAGTCCATCCTCATTCCAAGACACACTATCCTGATTCTTCACATAATCTAGGCAATCTCTCTGTATTTGCGCCTCTTTGATCTTTTCCATGAGCTCGTTCTCAACTTGCACGGTTTCCATTTCGAGAAGTGCACCCCCAAACAAGGAAGTCACCGTCAAATCTCGAAATTGTTCAATGATGTCATAGTCACCTATGGTCAAACTGGATAGACTCACAGATTTCCGACTCAAAGCATCAGCTACCACACTGGCCTTGCCAGGATGGTACTTCAACTCAAAGTCGTAGTCCTTCAGATACTCCATCCATCTTCTCTGTGTCATGTACATCTCTTTCTGATCGAACAAACAATTCAAGCTCTTGTGATCACTGAATACCGCAAACTTCATGCCATAAAGATGATGCCTCCAAATCTTGAAAGAAAACACAATAGCAGCCAACTCCAAATCATGAGTCGGGTAGTTCTCCTTATGAGACTTCAACTGCCTCGAAGCATAGGAAATCACTTTGCCCAACTGCATCAACACACATCCGAGCCCCTTTCCGGAGACGTCGGTGTAAAGCTCGACTTCCTCAGCAGGATCAGGAAGGACCAATACACAGTCTCTCTTTTAACTCCTGAAAACATTCCTCACACTCGTGAGTCCACACAAATGGAGTCTCCTTCCGGGTAAGGCGAGTTATTGTCAGAACCAACATGAAGAATCCCTTGATAAATCTCCTATAGTAACCTGCCAAACCCAGAAAACTCTTCACTTCAGTTACCATCTCGGGCCTCTCCCAATCAAGAACGACCTCAATCTTGTTCGGATCCACTGCAACTCCTTCTGCAGAAATGACATGCCCACGAAACTTCACGGACTTGAGCCAAAACTCACATTTGGAAGGCTTAGCATAAATCCTTTTCTCTTTCATCACTTGCAACACAATCTTCAAGTGCTCAACATGCTCTTCCTCCGTCTTGGAGTAAATCAATATGTCGTAAATGAAGACGATCACAAACTGGTCCAGGTACGACTGGAAAATCCTGTTCATGTAATCCATGAACACTGCGGGTGCATTTGCGAGTCCAAAAGGAATCACCAAATACTCATAATGATCGTATCTCGAACGAAATGCGGTCTTCGGGACATCCTCCGGCTTCACCCGAATCTGATGGTATCCGGACCGGAGATCTATCTTCGAATACACACAAGCACCTTTCAGTTGATCTAACAGATCATCAATATGCAGAAGGGGATACTTGTTCTTGATTGTCACCTTGTTCAGCTGCCTGTAGTCGGTGCACAATCGCATAGTCCCATCTTTCTTCTTCACGAAGATGACCGGTGCTCCCCAGGGAGACACACTCGATCGAATGAAGCTTTTCTCCGAAAGGTCCTCAATGTGTTTCTTCAGCTCCGCCAACTCTGGTGGCGACATCTGGTATGGAGCCAATGAAACAGGCCCCACACCAGGCAATAAGTCAATGGAAAACTCTATCTCCCTCTACGGCGGAAACTCAAGAATGTCCTCAGGAAATACCTCGAGGAATTCCCTCACAATAGGAATGCCGGTGATATCCTCTTGTGACCCACTCACCAAACCTCCCAACATGACATAACCGAAAGCCCCTGCTCTCAAGGCTCTCCTAGCCTGCAGTAATGAAATAAAAGGTGAGACTGGCTGTGGCATCACTCGGAGACATCACCACTCACTTGGCACAACAATCAATCAATGCACAATTTCTGGACAACCAATCCATGCCCAGAATAATCTCCAAATTGGCCATTGGCAACCCTATCAGATCTACCGAGAACTCACGACCATCCCACTGAAACGCTACATCACGATAAACAGTGGTAGAATCACATATTTCTCCGGTGGCGGTGGTCACCCGCAACGGTGGAGAAAGCACAGACATGGGCAACTCAAGCCCCACATCAATCGGGGTAGCAATAAAGGAATGCGTAGCCCCGGAGTCAAACAAGACATCAACAAACGATCCACCAATGGTAACAGTACCTCTGACAAGGTTCGGAGCTCGGTCCGACTGCTGGCGATCCAAAGTGTAAACTCGCCCAGTGGCAGGTGGCACAACAGGTGCCGCTGGTGGTGGAAAGGGAACCACCTGTAATGGAATTGCTCGAACTGCTGCAGCTCTCGCCGTCGATGACGGACAATCTCTAGAGTAGTGGCTCTCCTTGCCACAATGAAAGCATATCAACTGGCTTGACGAGCACGGCCCAAAGTGAGTCTTCCCACACCCCGAGCATCTGGGAGTGGGAGGTCTCGCTGCACTCCCCTGAGCAGAAGTCCTCTTAAACTGATTTGGCGCTTGCCGAGCCGCCATATGATTTCCCTTGCCTTTGCTCCCAAACTTCCTGTCCCTCGAGGAAGTGGAACTACTAGTTCCCTTTGTCTCAGCAATCTTGGCCCTCTTGGCCTTACTCGAGTTACGGAAGTCCTCGATGTCCCGACATTGCTGCACCAGTGTCCCGAAGTCTCTCGAAGCAGAACCAACGAGGTAGCCAGCAACATCCTCATTAAGTCCCATGCGGAACTTAGCAGCCAAAAAGATCGGAGTAGGCATCTCCATCCGAAAGTGAGCAAACTTAACCAACTCATTGAACTTGGCCAGGTACTCGTCAACAAACAACGAGCCCTGTACCAACTTGCCGAACTCCCCCTGCTTCCTCTCATGAGCATCATAAGGGAAGTACTGACCCAGAAAGCAATCCTCGAAGAATGGCCATGTCATAACATGACCCTACATCTCAAAAACATGAGAGGTGTTCATCCACCACTCATGGGCATCGCCCTCCAGCATATATGTAGCAAACATCAGTTTTTGCGGATCTGTACACTGCATGACCCGAAAGATCTTATCCAGCACCTATAGCCATCTAGCCGCAGCAATAAGATCGTAAGATCCATCAAAAGTAGGTGGCTTATGCTTGTGAAAAGCATTAATCCGACAATCAATTACATATCTATCTTCAGCAGGCTCCACAAAGGGTTCCATCACCCCAGTCAAGTGACCAGTACCCTCAATCTGGCTCTGGCTCTCGTTCTGCAGACTAGGTGGAGGCGGCGGCGGCGGTGGCGGTGGAGGTGGTGGCGGAGGGAACTGACCAACAGCAGGATTAGCCCTCATCTCCTCCAACATGACCCTCGTTATGGTCATTTTCGCCAGCCGATTCGCCTCAAGAGCATCCTCTGTGGCCTTCTGGTTCGCCTCACGAGCGGCGTCCACCATTGCCACGTTGGCCAATCTAGCGGCCTCTTGCATCTCAGCTAATGCAGTCAGGATCGGGTCGGGTTGACCCTCAGCAGTCTCACGAGTTCTCCTGGGTATTACCATGACTCTGCACAAGTTACACAAATTATGAGTTGATCAGGCCCACGCAATGTGATCACATATGCATTATCATAATAACACTCAACGGAGCAAACACACAAGACAAGACACAACCAAGCATCCTAGTTATTGCAATACATACAGGCTTTTCCCAAGAAAGTGCTCTCATACCAAAAAATGTAACACCCCGTATATATCCGGTTTGTTATCATATCATCGTATTAAGCCACGCTTAATTTAAAAATGCGGAATATCTTTTTCTTTTCAATTATGACGTCATTATCATTAACCGAGTTGAATTACTTTATTCATTTCATAAAACATCGCATGTATGTAAATTGCAAAAGACAACTAACTAAAATACCTCATAACATAGATGTAAGTATCTAAGTCACGGATCTACAACACGTAGTCCGCACAATATCCTGATACATTATTAATTACAACTAGAAACAACTAAGCATAAAGTCAAGTCAAAATGGCATGGACAATCCCCATGCTCACCAAATAAGGCAACAAAGCCCACAAAGAGTCTCAACTCAAATATCAATATAGAGACAGAAAACATAAACAACATCAAATATCCAGTCATGTCAGCATACAGCATATATAATCAGCTAAGCTCCGACCTCCTGCCACCAGAGATCTCAACCCCCGCATTACCTGAACCTGAAATATATGCCCCAAACGTGGGGTGAGATCTCTAAAAAGAAATTGCAGTAAGACATTTGAGTTCAAAATATGTGCCTCAAGGATCTTCCATTGAGTTCAAAATATGTGCCTCAAGGATCTTCCACCCCAAGCTCACTTACACGTGCAATAGAAGTTCAAAAGTATTTAACAGTATAAGTTACAAACTATGCAGTGCAACAGATATTCATGCCATGTGTGTTTTAACTATTCTACTGGCCAGAGAAATGCAGGACGTACATCTACAACCCCACAATAAGTACAAGGAACATCGCTTGCACCTCACCCACAACCTCATCCTCTTGTATGTACCACATACTCAGGCTTACCGTATAGGTGGAACACCACATGCATATCATAAAGGTACTCGCATATAACATCTCAACAGCATTTCACAAATCAATATATCATGAAAACAACATCATGCATATAACCATACCCCCATGGGACATGGTAGAACTAACAATGGCTAAACCGAGGACACGAAAGCTTACATTGCAAGCTAACTATCCACTGCCAAGAGTCCACACTAGCTCAAAGCCCAAACACAGCAGAATCACAATCTGTTTTGGACCAACAATATATCAATATTCATGCTTAACAAGCATAGACACAAAGACAACGTCTTTCTTTTACGTTTTACGTCTTTAGGCTTCTCACAAAGGCAAAAGCCCTTAATCACTTAGACTCTGACTTACATTAATCATTACAGAAGTCCACCGTAGCCAATCATGGGTCCACAAACCCAAAATAGCATTCTGTATGACCAATACCTTCACTGTTCACGAAAACCCAGAATATTCGGATATTTGTCGGGGGCATATCCGGATATCATTATCCGAATATCTCTCTGTAAATATCCGGATATCAATATCCGGATATTCAGAACCCCATATCTGAATATCAATATCCGGATATCCATATCCGAATATTTCGCGACAGAACTCAGATTCGCATTTTGCGAAATACCACATCCAAGGTTCCATTTTTAACACTTCAAAACTTTAAAGCATGCATTTTTATAGTCTTTTAAGTTCATATACAGATTACATACTTGTTTAACTCATTAAACATGCCAAGCCACCTCTTTTAAGCATTAAAACTCAACATTAAGTAAAGGGACATACTCAAGGCTTGAAAACAGAAGCAAAGGCTGCTCTTGGAGCTCACCAACAGCTCCTCAAGTCTGACTTCACAAAGTGCACGAAAATGGTGATAAAAGGTTAGTTCTTTCTCACCAAAGACCACTCCTTTGACCTCAAAATGCCATGACAATGGCTTCACCCTCACAACTCAAAAAACACAACACCTTAAACTCCCAAACAAAGACCCAAGGTTCAGAAACAAGGCCTCTCAACCAACCCCAAGGCTTTGTCTAACACACACAAGGAGGTTTGATGAAGGAACCAAGAGGAAATGTGGTCTCTTGGTTCTCAAGTGAAGGGAGGAGGATGGTGGCTGATGGAGAACATAAACTTCAGTAAAGGAGGCACGTAGAAGGTTGAAATATGGCCTAGGTTTTAGTGCAAGTTTGTATTTATAGCCGATTTACACTTAATCGCACAACATTAACGCTAATTGCTACGCTTAGCAATTTAATCCCAAACTTAGGATTCTGAACCTACTCATTTTTCTAAATTTTTCATATTTTTATTTTATTTTTCGCAGCACATTTTCGGTACGCGCTTTTCCATAGCCAGTATCAGTTCTGGCACCAGTTCTCGTTATTTTAACTTGAAACTTGTTTTACAAGTCCTATATATTATTCTAGTGACATATACACACTTTTCATACTTTTCCGGGATACTTCACCGATACACATTTATACATAGTAGCAGAGCCGGTTTCTGCAATTTTCGTCAGAAAAGCGACTTTCAGCATTATTAATCACTTTCTATATTTATTTAAGCCTTCTTATAATTATTAAGGTCAATTATGGATTTATTTCCTAATTTCACACATATAATTAATTATTTTCCTTAATTAACGGTGCAGGTTCTTACATATGCCCTAGGGTTGTGAGCAAAAAATGAGTATATATAGTGGTTTAAGTCTTAAACACACAGTATTAGCACTAATAGCTATGGTTAGTATTTTAATCCCAAACTTAGGATTCTGAACCTACTCATTTTTCTAAGATTTTCCATATTTTTATTTTATTTTTCGCAGCACCTTTCTGGTACGCGCTTTTCCATAGCCAGTATCAGTTCTGGCACCAGTTCTCATTATTTTAACTTGAAACTTGTTTTACTAGTCCTATATAATATTCTAGGAATATTCATGCACTTACTATAATTTTTCGGGATACTTCTTCGGTATGCATTTATACCGTGGAGCAGAGCCGATATCTGCGCTTTTCGACAGAAAAGTGACTTTCGGCATTCTTAAGCACTTACTATAATTATTTAAGCCTTCTTATAAATATTAGGGTCAATTATGAAATTATTTCCTAATTCTCATATTTATTTAATTAATTTCCTAATTTAACTGTGCAGGTTCTTACATAAAAGGATATTAATGCTTTGTTAAGGAATATTAAAAATAAGAACTAGTTTGGTTTTTAAAAGGCTTACGGTTTGTAATTATGCGCACAAATTTGGGTATCACAGTAAAAAAATTTTGAGTACTAGTAAAGTAGGTTGGAAAATTATCTATGTTTGATTTAGATTTTACATGGAGTTGAGTCTCGTTCGAGCCAAAATGTTGTCTGAAAATGTGCACTTACATTTTGAGAATATTAAATTTTGTATTCCTACTGTACGAATCAAGTTTTGCAAAAATGTGGTCGAAGTTACTTCTGACAAAAAATAAAATAAAAGATTGATTATCAAAATGATTTTTTTTTAAATAAAAAGGAAAAGAAAAGCCAACAATCAACTCCACATAATCAATTTTTAACAAGCAAGTAAGATTCTGTATGTCTTCTGGGTGGCACTAACTTTAGAAAAAAATAATTATTTAGTTTTTGTGCAAATTAAATATATTTGATACATAATACAACTTACTAGAATAATCAAAGATAGAAAATATATTTTATGATGTGAGGACTTTGTTGGTGGTGTGATCTGCAATATTTCACAAAATTCTTAAAAAGATTGGGAAGTCTGCCCTAGTGATGAACCCTTAGTTCATCAGGTTTTTGAGCATGAATTAGTATAAATTTGTGTGATTAAATGATGGAAAAAGAGGTTAATATCTTAGAATTTCCTCAACTACAAGTTCAAGAAGCTTTATTGAGAATTTGTATTGTTCTTGTAGGAAAAGCAATCTAAAAAGGCAACTGGAGAAGGAAGGAGATTTTGAAGAGGAGAAAAATGCCTAAGAGTTGAGCGCTAAAACGTCCACACAGAACGTTTTAGCGCCCTGCTGCAGAAAGAGGCCAAAACTTGCTGGTGCTGAGCGCTAAAACGTCCACACAGAACGTTTTAGCGCACTTCTGCATTCCAAGGATGAAAAGTTGCTGGTCTTGGGCGCTAAAACTTCCTTCAATGAACGTTTTAGCGCCCTGATGTTGGGAAAAGCCTCTGGTCTCCAACGCTAAAACGTCCAAACCAAGTGTTTTAGCGGTGGAGTCAGTTAAGGACAGTTGAGCGTTCACAAGGCATGGACGCTAAAACAGCCATTCATGAACGTTTTAGCGTTCAAGTTAGTTGAGAGCAGTTGGGCATCCGTCAAAGTTGGACGCTAAAACGCCCATAAGTGAACGTTTTAGCGCCCAAGTCAGTTTTCAGTTGTAATTTGTAAACTATAAAAGGACAAGGGGCCTTCATACTCTGATGATCAGATCCAATCCATCATATCTCATTCTGACTTTTCTCATCACACTAGGAGAAGGGAGATCAGATCAGGTCTTTCATAGATCTGATCTGACTCCTCATTTTCTCTGAATTTTCAAATTCTTAGGATTAGTTCTTGTAATAGTTAGTATTTCCTATGTAATTGCACTTGGAGATTGAAGACTCAACTATCATGTCAATGGAGTTTGATCTTTCTTCTCTTGTTTGTATTTCAATTATGTCTTAGGAGAGTCCTTTGTAGTCTGATTCAATGGAACTCAAGCTTGAATTTATGAATGGTTAATTAGATGTTTTGTTTATCTATTATGTGATTGTATGAAGTTGTCTTGATTAATTCTTCATGTTGAGGAATAGTGTAGAACAGACATGTTTACATTGTTTCTCTATTTTTGACAACTTCATCATCAGTGTTCTAGTAGTCAAGGGATTGATGCTAGGATTCTGATGTGATCTTAAGACCTTAGTAATTAATGCATGTATTAAGAAAGGAATCACCAAGGGATTGGGATTTCTGATCAATGTGTCTATCAGGGTAGTAAGGGATTACATCTTGAGATGATAAGAAAAAGGTTGATCAACATCACATAGTAGATAATTCATAATGGAAATTGGTTCATCTATAAATTCATGTTTGAGGGAAAATGACATCTGACTACTTGTTTACATTATAATTTACATTTTATTTATTTATCAAGTTTTAATTCAATTCAGTGTAGTTTCTGGTGACAAGAAATATATGCAATCTATGAACTTTTGTTTGATTCAACTAAAGTACATATGGTTAGTCAGTGCTTGACACAAATCCTCGTGGGAACGATCTTTACTTATCATTTTATTACTTGTACGACTAGTACACTTGCTAGATCCGCAACACCTAGCTTGGTGAGATGTTGGCATCTAATCCTATCTAATTTTTTTGTTTACAAAAATAAAAAGAAAATAAATAATGTGTATTAAATGTTGTTAACGACTTTCTGAGAAGGTGTCAAACTTTATGTTTGATATCGGTATCATATTAAAAGTTTGATACCTTATTTGAGGGTCGTTAAATCAAGGTAGATCGACGGTGTCACATGCTCACAAATCAGAATCGTTAGATGAATGCAAGATCAATGACTCTCGGATGAGGTGTCAAACTTTTTATTTAACGCCAATGTCAAATAATCATGTCCCTCTACAATATCTGTATTTAATAAATAGCGTGTCTCCCTCGCACAAGAAGGCATTGTGTTTGAAGTAGAGGTGTTAACGAGCCGAGCCGGGCCAGACTTTGGTCTTAAAAGGCTAAGTCTGTGTTTAAGAGTGTCAGCTTGGTCTAGCCTATTATCGGTCTGTGACCTAACTTTTTTTTTAAAAAAAAAAAGTCTAGTTCAGCCTGTTAGCCTATTTAAAAAAATAAGACAACAAAAATTTATCCAAACAGAATATACGATCAAAATTGCTAATAAATTCAATGCATACCCAAATAGCATAATATAGAACAAAATAATTCAAAAAGTCTGTTTAACCAATAAAATGGGGTGAAATGGATTGAGGAGAGAGAGATAACATTCTTTATTTTATTTCACACTTCTCTATTTTTTTTTAGTCTCAATCTTAAATGTATACTAATATTTGTCAAACATTCTTTAGGAATTTATATATAGATAACATTTGTCATAAATAAAATTGTTATTCTTTATTTTTTCTAGGAAGTACTAAGATAAAAAAACATTTGGATATCAAAAAAATTTAAGGACTAATGAAATACTACCTAATTGTAAAAAAAAAAATTAAAAATTATAACTCGGCGGGTTGAACCCGTTTTGACCCACTTCTAAGCGGGGCGGGTTGAGGTGGGTTGATGGGTTGAAAACCTCAACCCAACCCGCCCCGTTTTGGCGGGTTGGCCCGCCGGACTCAACCCATATTGCCACCTCTACATGTAAGCCTAGGTCTTCACGAGTCGGGCCAAAGGCCCCTGGTTCGTTTACCAGACCTAGTTTGAAGGGTTGACAAGGTGAAACTACGCTGTTTCACAGAAATATTTAACAAATTATTTTTTTATTCATCGGTATTTATTTTTTAATTTGCTAGATATTACAGTAAATGTTGTGCAATTTAAAAGGAAAAATATTTTTTTTCTATTATTTAATAATAAATTAAGGGTAATATGGATTGAACTTATGATCACTTGGTCAGTGAGGCTCTTGTTGGATTTGTACTCTTTTACTAAAGCCCAAATGGGCTAAGAGTATGAGAAGAGCCCAAGAAATCTAGAGCCCAATGAGCTTAGGGATAAGGTTTCTTAGAACCCTTATAACTACCACTTAAGTAATCAGTCTCTGAGGTCAATAAACAGAATAGGTAAGCTCAGATTTGAAGAGGTGCCCTCACACTTCCCATTCTCCCTCGAAATATAGCTTGAAAAGTTTACCACAAGCAGAGAGATCTATTCGAGTTAGAAATCTGTTCGTGTTATGATGTAGAAGAGAACGGTACATGTAAAAGAAATTAGCTCATGAAGGGAAATCATACACAATGTGATTCTACAAAGATCTGCGCGTTAAGAGGTAATTGTGAAACGAGGATAATTCGGTAAGCATAGCAATGTACTAGGTCTTAAATCGCTTCCATATAAATCCAATAGTTCTTACAATTAGTATAAGAGCTTTGACTGTACATTGGTATGTGAATCTAGTTTCACTATTCATGTAATTGGCTAGCTTCATGAAATATGGAACCTAGGGTTCTATATTTGTTATTAAATATTGGCATGTGTATCTTTACAATTCTTTTCATTAAATATCGATGCTTTTATATTTGGTTTTTTACTGTAATCCATGGTAGAAATTTGAATGTATTTTTTTGGGTTGTAACAAGGAGGCTAATCCCATATGATTAGGTTTCCTCCTTGATTTTATTTAAATTTTTGTATATTATTTCGTTGTATTTCAAAAAATTGTAATAAAAGAAGATCAAGAAGATGGAAAGAGAAGGATATTTAGCGCTGTTTGGACATGTTCTTGACTTTTCGATGGCCAAACGCAGAAACCAACCATATGGCGTGAAAGAGGATTGAAGCATGAGAAAAATGGTGGTTGTAACATCCTGAAAGAACGCTAGATGCGCCCTCATGCGTAGCCAGAAATGGTTACGCGTGGGCCTCACTCAGCGGTACATATCCGACGCGTGGATGACCAGTTTCAGGTTGTTCCGGCGGCGTTTTGTTCATCTCTTCACGGCGGTCCTTCCCCTGGAGTTTCGTGCTGAGATGAGTTCGAGTGACGGCACAGTGGACGTGACAGCTAGGGTTTCTGAAAGTTGACTTAGGGTTTCTTGCCAAAGTTTGGATTTTGGGCTTTTGGGTGCATGGTTACCATAAAGGGGCTTGAAACAGAACCTATAGACTATAAGAAGGGAGCAAATGAGCTGAAAAAGTTTCCTTTTATTAATTTTGTAAATTTATTTTTATTTTTCCATGGAACCATGGATTAAAGTCTAATTTATAATTGCTTTATTTTCTGCATAACGAATTTAATAATTGAATGATCGTTATGAAAATTATTTTGATTTTAAATTATCCTCATATATGATATTTACTATGATTACTAAAATTTAGATTAATAATTAAGTCAATTATTTGGATGATTTAAATCTAGATAAATAATTAAAAAAATTTGCTAAAAGAATTATTTATTTTGCGAGTAAATTGTGGGTCCATTAATAAAATGGTCATGTGAATCCCCAACGGATAAGCATGACAGGATTTTATTTGATTAGAGCATAATAATTTCAAAAATGCTTGGATGCTAAGGAAATATTTTGAAATTAAACAAAGGTTACTCTCAATCAGTGTTTTAAAACCCTGCCCCGCTCCCGGGTCAACCCTGCCGGGTCACTGACTCCCTCTCTCTGAGGGTTGGGGTCAGCAGTTAGACCTTGCATGCACATTGATCCCTCTGATCCCCGAAATCCCCCGATTGAACCCGTGACTCCCGGGTTAGAGAGGTCAGTGGGTGGTCCACTGCATTCTTTTTTTTAAAAAAATTTACATATGAAAAGTCGTCGTTTGGTTTATAAAAATATAAAAAATAAAAACTCGCTATTGCTTAGACCTAGAACTAGATTTGAAATATAAATTGTTCTTCTTTATCTCTTTTGATCTTCTCTCTTAGACCTAGACTCAGTCTACTTGATCCGGTGATCTCCTTCGCCGTGGTGGTGGTTCTTCATATCCTCTTCGATCTTCTCTCTCCTTCTCCTCCACCGTCGCCTCTGCTCCATTGTTCCTTCTTGGGAAAGGGATCCCTTTAACATGCTATTGTAGGTGCATGAGAAGGACAGTGAAAGCCTGAGTTTGATGATATAACTTTTCATTAACTCCGTTGGAATATGTGTTTTATACTTTGATAGTTTGACACTTTGATTAGCTTGTGTAATATTGACTTGTGCATGTAATTGGTTGAATTACGTTAAGTATATTTTGAATATTTGATTATTGGTGGTTCAATTTTTTTGAATTTTTTATATAGAATATATATTTAGACTTTTTTAATGTTATACCGGGTCAACGAAGTGACTCTGTGACCCCCCTATTGAACTCGTGACTCCGTGACCCCTGACCTCGGCCGAGTTTCTAAACACTGCTCTCAATTAAACAATTATTGGAAATTGAAAAAATTGCTTATGTTGAATGAGAGGAGATTTAAATTAAGAAATTAATTCAACCTCCAAGCGAATTATAGGTCCATTAATAAAATAATCATGTGAAGCCCCATCGGATAAACATGATTGGATTTTATTATATTGAACCTAAATAATCAATGGGAGGAGATTTAAATTAAGAAATTAATTTAACCTCGAGGCGCATTGTGGGCCTGTTAATAAAATAATCATTTGAAGCCCCATTGGATAAGCATGATTGGATTTTATTAGAGCCTTAATAATTTCAAAATTTTAATAATGTATTGTACGACCCAACACCGACAAAACTAAGTCATTAAAGACGATTTTGAAATTAAACAATGAATTCGATAGAGTTTATGAAAAATCTCAAATATAAATATTGAATGGGTGAAGGTTTTAAAATCAATTAATTAATTTTAAAACCTGCGGGCTCCATTTGTGGGTTTATTAGTGAAATGGTTATCACTGAAGCCCTATTGGATAAGGATAATCGGATTTTACTAGACTAAATCTTAATAATTTCAAAATTTTAGTAAAGTATTGTACGACCCATCTTAGGCAATGCTTGGATACTAAGGATAATTTTGAAATTAAACAATAATTAAGTACTTTCAACTTTGGTAAAATTGTTAACCCTCCCATCGAGGCTCTGGTAATGGCACCGAAGGCCCAAATAACAATTTTGCTTTTAACAAGTGACTTGACCATCGTAAGCCTTGTTAAGAAAACTGAAGGATTGTTAACAATAAACAAGAGTAGTTATGAAAATCTACTTGCACTTCGTTTGTTTATTGCAAGATTTGTTTGAAATTATGCACCCTGTATGTTTTTTCAGAAAATATCTTAGAAATGATTTTAAGTCGAAAACCTCTAGATGATACCAACTGTATATAAGTGAAAAGCAAACTTTAATATTATTCTAAAACATGAAAGATAAAATTTGTCCAGATAATACCAAGGCTGCAACAACCTGCAAAGGATGCGTATAAGGAAACTAAGACGCAATACTCAGATTGCAAACGGGCAGATATGGTAGTTCACTGCTATATTCTTTTAAGTCTTTCCAAACACCTGCATAAGCAAGTGTACATGGTTAAGAGTGGAGTAGAGATGTTTCAGACTCTTAATGACATGTTTGCAATTAGCTTAAAGTCTTGTTAAATCCAAGGGGAAACCCAACGGTGGTAACAAGAACAAAATGGCTTGGTTATCAGTTGTCGAACCAGTTGCTATGAAGTAGCCGAAAAGCAAGTGCTTCAAGTGCGAATTGAAGGGACACTGAAAGAAAAATTGCCCAGAGGTGATGAAAAGAACCAGACATAGGTAATTTAAGGCTTGATTAATGGATGAATCATTGATTCATGAACCACTGATTATGTTTGTTACTCTTTGCAGTAGTTCAAACATGGCATGCCTGTCAGCAGTGAACAAAGAAATTTTAAGCTTGATAATGGGAACTTGTGTTTGCATTAGCAGTCAGACAAGTTATTTAAAAGACTATGGTTTTAGGTGACTGTTTATTTGTTTCGAATATCAAGAGAAATTCAATTGTTGTTAGTTGTTTTGGTTAAAACATGGTTTGACGATTCCTCGGTTACATTTCGAAGTTTATCTTCATCTTGTTTGTTCTGGTACATTTTTTAAATAGTCTTTACTACCTATGTCCTCTTCCCCATTAAATTTGTTATGTTGAATGGAAAGGATGATGAACAAGAACATTCACCAAAGAAATAAAATTTTCAAATGAAACATATTTTTGGCTTTTATGATTGAGTCAAATTACTTCAAATAGGAAACATGATTTAGTTAAAAGAGGGACTGAAAGTTCAAGAGTCTTTTAACTAAAAGCTACATATTGGTCATATTTGGAAGGTAAAATGGCCAAGCAATCCTACAAGGTCAAAATGATTTGCACAATTATTCAACTGGAATTGGTACATACTAATGTATGTAGACCAATTAGCGTTCAAGCTAGAAGAGGTGATAGATACTTCATTATATGAATGGTTACTCTGGATTTGGATAGATGAACCTAGTGCGCTAAAATTCTAAAGCTTTTGGAAAATTTCAAGAGGTTTAAGTCTGAGGCGGAAAAGCATCTAGGTTTTCAAATCAAAACACTTTGGTCTGACGGAAGTGTTGGATACCTTTCTGGTAAGTTCAGGTTTTACCTGATTTAAAAAGGATAGATTTCACAACTGTCAACTCTAGAAATGCGTTAGTTGAATGAAGTTATAGTATGCATAAATCAAATATTTCTAGACTTGTTAAAGTTCATGTTCAATAGGGTTTTGGGGAGATGCCTAGAAGAAGACAATGTACATTCTTAACTTGATTCCATCTATGTCTATTATAGAGACACCTAAAGAATTATGGAAAGGGTGCAAGCCCAGTTTAAACCATATTCGAATTTAGGTTCTCTAGCACACGTCGTACAGCAGCGGTCAAATAAGATGGAATCTTGTACAGAAGAGTGCATATCTTTTAGCTAAACTAAGAGAACTGGGGATGAGATCTTATTTAGTCCTAAGGAAAAGATGATCTAAGTGAGCACTTATGTGATTTTCTTAAAGGAGGACTAGATGAAAAATTATAAGTTCTTAAGTAAGGTTATTCTTAATGAGACTTATCTCAGATCAAGAATTTCCAGAATATCTAAAAGTTTCATCCACTGTTCCCTTGATTGTTCAAAGAGGGGAAAGATATATTTCAATGTGAATAAACACGAGAACTGTAATTGGAAATTCAACATGATAATATATAAGAGAAACTAGTAGAATTATTAGTATCACATGTGGAAGAACAATATCAAGGAGTTGTTAAACACATAATATGTGGATCTTTAAGAAATTGAAGACCCACCATTTGACCCAATCTTGGATCTACCTGTAAATACACAAAGGTCTAGTGCGGTACATTCGTAGTGGGAGAGAACCTTGTTAACTCTTAAGTTGTCTCTTGTTGAGTGACATTCATTCCACTAGTTATGATAATGCACTAAAAGATGTTGTTGATCAAGTGTTGCTCAAGCTATGAACAATGAGATGGAATACTTGTATTTCAACTCCGTTTGGTCCCTAGTAAAGGCACCAAGAGGGGTAAAACCCACTAGATGCATGTGGATATAAAAGGCAAACAGAGGATGGACAGGAAGGTGAAAACCTTTAAAGCTAGCTTGGAGACAATTTTTGCTGGATGCCATGCTTGAGTCTATCTAGATTCTCTTAGTTGCTGCTATAAGTCTCAATTATGAGATTTTACTTTGGGAGTTGGATTTCAGGATATCTACATGAAACAACCAAAACAGTTTATAGAAAATAAGCAGAAACACACGGTATACATGTTGTGAAAGTCTATTTCATTGACTTAAGCAAGCATCGATGTCTTGGAACATTAGTTTAGAAAAGTGTGTATTTGTATGTAAGGGATCCAATGGGAGGCGGTAGCATTTCTGGTACTTTATATTGATGATATGATCCTTATTGGAAACAACGTGTAGGTAATATCAAGCATAAATAGTTGGCTAAGTAAGCATTTTAATATGAAAGTCCTAGGGAAGCCAATTATATTCTTGGTATAAAACTCTTATGAGACCAGAAGAATAAGTTATTGGCATTGTAAGAACCCGCACCGTTAATTTAGGAATTGAATTAATTTAATTATGAGATTAATGAGATAATTCCATAATTGACCCTAATAATTATGAGAAGGCTTAAATAATTATAGTAAGTGATTAATAATGTTGAAAGTCGCTTTTCTGATGAAAAGTACAAATATCGGTTCTGCCTCACGGTATAAATGCGTACCGATGAAGTATCCCAGAAAATTATGAAAAGTGTGTATATATTACTAGAATATATAGGACTAGCATAACAAGTTTGGAGTCAAAATAATGAGAATTGGTGTCAGAACTGATACTGGCTACTTAAAAGCGCGTACCGGCAAAGTGCTGCGAAAAATAAAATAAAAATATGAAAAGTCCTAGAAAAATGGCTAGGTTCAGAATCCCAAGTTTGAGATTAAAATACTAAGCGTAGACATTAGTGCTAATACAATGTGTTTAAACTTAATGTGCCTATAAATAGCAAGTGGCACAAAAACCTAGGTTATTTTATTGCCTCTCTACGTGAGTTTTCTGGTCTTCAGCTGCTGCCACCCTCTTCTCCTTTCAAAAACTTGAGCTTTCCTCCATAGAAATTCCCCAAGGACTCACCTTTACATTGATTCTTCCTCATTGGAGTTGTAAACATTGAGTTAATAAGCATTGTGAGAGAGTGTGGTATAGCCTTTCAGAGTGTTAGGCTGCTGTGGTAGAGGGTTGAGGTTGTCCACTTGGGTTTGGGGTTGTGAGAGCCACTGTCTTGGCATTGAGGGCTTCAAGAAGCCATTTTGATGGAGAAAGGTCCAAGCTTGTAGTGCATTTTCGTGCCCTTGCAAAGTCAGAACCTTGGAGCTGTGTTGGAAGCTCCAACTTACTCTTTTTTTTCTAAGTTTGAGACACTTGAGGTATACCAAGATCACCTCTTTTGTATTTTCATGATTTGAACTTGTTTAATCCATTAAAAAGGGAAACTTTGATCATTTGAGTTAAGGACTGATAATCTAAGTCTAAAATATGTTAATAAACATCTGTTTATGGAGTCATTGGACTCCAAATCGCTTTTGGACACTTGAAAATGGAATTATGCAGATGACAGCTCGAGTTTCTGCATTATGTCTGATAAGTATTAGAATACTTTTCGTGAAGTATTCGAATACTCATCAGCAGGTAGTCGAATACTCCTTGAAGGAGTATTGGGATACTTTTCTGGGAAGAAAAGTATTCAGATACCTTAGCAGAAGTATTCGAATACTGGATAATATTCGGATACTGTAGGAAATGTATTCGAATACCTTGTGGTATTTGGATACTGAGTGAAAAGTATTCGGATACCTTGTGGTATTCTGATACTTAAGTGAAAGTATTCGGATACTTTCAGGAGACATGGAGTATTCGAATATTCATCGAAGAGTATTCGAATACCTCCTGCAGAAATTGCATGAAATCACCTAAGACAAGTTGGAAAGCCTTAATCACTTAATGGAACCTTGGGATTTGAATAATAATGATTATTCCTCTTATAAATAGATTGTGATTGTGCCGTTTGTGGGCATTAAGCTAGTGTGGACTTGGCTTGGATTGATTGCTTAAGAGGTAAGCTTTCGTGTCCTCGGTTTAGCCATTGTTGGTTCCACCATATCCCATGGGGGAATGATTTATATCCATGATGTGTTTTCATGTATTGATATTTGAAATGCTGTTGAGCTGTTATGTGCAAGTGCTTCATGATATGCATGTGTTGTGCCACCTAGACGGTAAGCCTCAGTATGTAGAGACATACAATAGGGTGATTCTGTGGGTGGGTGCAAGTGGTGTCTTGCACTGACTGTAGGTTGTAGACGTTTGTAATTCCTGCATTTTTCTGGCCAGTAGAATATTTTGACACATATGACATGATTATTTGCTGCATTGCACTGATTTTGGAACTTATACTATTTTACGGTTTTAAGAACTTATATTGCACATATAAGTGAGCTTGAGGTGGAGAGATCCTTCAGGACCCCTTGTCTTACTGAGATTTCTGTTTAGAGATCTCACCCCACGTTTGGGGCACATTTTCAGGTTCAGGTAACTCGGGGGTTGATACCTCGGGCGGTAGGAGGCCGGAGCTGAGTTGAGATTTATGTTTTTATGATGATGTGCTAGATTCTGATATGCTTTACATTTATTATCATGTTATTTGATGTAAGACTCTGTTGGGCTTTGTTGCCTTATTTGGTGAGCATGAGGGTTGTCCATGACACATTGATTTGACTATGTTGATTTAGATTCGTGTTGTATAATGTATCAGGATTATGGTCCGGACTACGTGTTGTAATTCCGTGATTTAGATACACACTTATTTATATTATGAGGTTATTCAGTGTAGATAGCTGTATATTTGCAATGTACATACATGCATTATTTTGAAAAAGGATTAAGTAATCAACTTGGTAATTAATAATGACGTCATAATTGGAAAGAAAAAGTTAGTTCCGTATAACACCTCATAATTTTAAATCAAGTAATTAAAGAATTAAATGAGCAATCAAGTGATGGATTAGTGAAAATCCTAAAGATTAGGCCAAAATACAAAGAAAGGGCAAAACGGTAATTAGCCAACACGCAACCCTAGGAAGATAAAAATTGAGTAGAAGGTCTCATATGGTAAAAATAACCCTGGGAATGGGTTCAGAACGAAAAATTGAGTGGATAGGCAAGTTTCAGAAAAATCAGTGAATAGTATTTTTCGCGGGTAAAAATACCGCGTTACGATTGCACCGTAAAACGTGCCAGTAGAATTTTGAGCTCTAGGTTTCAAATATGAGTTACAAATGGTCTAATGAGTTAGGAAATATGATTGTTGATGAAATTTGATGAAAGTAAGTCATTTTGGGAAAACGTGCCAACGGCGCGCGCGATAGCTTAAAATAGTGTTTTCTCCGAACGGATGGAGGACTCTGAATTCATCTGATCAAGCCTAATTAAAGTGGAATAGTTAATGTTAAAAATTAGAGTTTCTAAATAGGCTTTGAATTTACGGATGTTTAGTGAGAGTTTTGACGCGTTTTGAATCGCGTGAGGTGGCGTTGGACCCACCCCACTTAAAATTCACTTAAGACACATCATCACTACACTACTCATCATCTCCTACACTCCTCATCAGCCCCAAACTCGAGCCCCCCTCTCTTTCCCTTCATATTTATGCAAAATTTTCTTTGGACCATTAATCACTCATTTCTCCACCAAATCACTTGATTCTTGTGTTGAAATTTGTTGGGAAGAACCTTCTAAACCCATTGGTACCCTTCTTGAGCCTTGAAATCGCGTGTGGGAGGAGATCCTGCCCATTTTCAGCTGTGACTTGGAGGGGAAATTTGGTGTTCATGGAGCTTTGGAATGCTCCAATGGTGGAGTATGTGTAGGAGGATCCCATTGCCTAGCATTTGGGTGAGTTGTTACACCTTTTCATTGGTTTATTCATAAGATTGGATATTTGAACCCTAAACTTTGATTTGATGAATTGTGATGTTAGAGAGCTCAATTTTGAAATGTGTATTAGATGATAATGTGTTAGAATGATGTATTAAAGCTAGAAATGCGATGAAATTTATTGGTGAAAATTGATGAATTTAACTTAGAAAAATTTGATGATCATGATTTTGGACTTGTGAATTTTGGTGTTGAGACTTGTTTGATGAATAGTGGCATGATGGTATGATGATATAATAGGTTGTGAGAAGGTTGGATTGGTTAAAATTGAATGGAAATCCCTTGGAATGTCATAGGGCAAAATTCGAACCTTTGAGGGAAAATTGAGGAATTGATGTTGAAAAATGATTTGGATGATGATTTGTGTAGTTAAATGGTGCTTAGATGGGTTGTGTTGTTTTTGGAAAGTGTTTGAATCAATGGGAAAAATGAATTGTGTTTAGAGACCTAAATGAGCCTAAAGTGAAATATTTCGCAAAACGATGCGTAAATGTCGTAAAACGAAAAAACGACGATTTAACTAGCCTCTAAGCAACCTAAGGGATTGTTATAAAATGAGAAAGAAAATTTAGAAAAATAAATCCCCAATTAACACCTATATGGCCGAACCTCCAAGGGCAAAATGGGGGATTTTGCGGTTTTCGCGTTCTGATGTAATCCGACGCGAAAATGACGAACCGGCACTTGAATTGGCCTATTGACAACCTAATGAGGCGTAACAAAATGAGAAAGAAAATTTAGAAAAATAAATCTCAATTTAACACTTGAATGGCCGAACCATCAAGGGAGGATGGGGAGGATTTTGTGATTTTGCGTTTTTGATGTTATTTGACGCGTACTGATGGATGTACCTAATTTTATAGGTTTCCGTACGTTGACTTGAATCCCGAAACTTGAATATGGGAGTTACCCTTGGTCTTGGACCAAGTGGATTGAGGTATGTAATTGGTTCAATGCATGTATAATTGTAAATTAGCATGTATTGTTTGAATTATAAGAGATTGGGAATGTCCTATGTGTAGGCATTCTGCTGTGTACCAAGTTGTGGGATAAGCTGTTGCGGGGCTTGTGAAAACAACATTTAAGGTAACCTCTTGGTACTGGGGCTTGTTCCCCTTTTCTGTTCCACCTTGCCAGTTGATGGCAACGGTAGGAAGTGTGTATGAATAGTATAGAACACATGAGCATGCATGCATTATTGCTATGGGTACTGAGGTACCGAGTCTCAGGCCAGTAGACAGTTTTATTAGCCTTCGGGAAGTTTCGGACTTCCGCTGGATAGGTCTCCAGGAGGGAGTTCCAGTTGACTGCGTGTCATGGTGTGTGATCCGGGTAGGAGCACACTAGGAATGTCTTTGGCGTTTTGGATGGTTTGGGCATCATAGTTGTGGTTTATGTGAACACACCTTGGATGATACCCATAGGCTTACATATGCCCAGGGCGTACGTGGAATTGGGGTTACCATCCCGTATCGTCGTAGTTTGTATCTTTACATTCCCAATTTCTCTAAATCCCTTGCTATATCCCGTTTTCAAAGTGGTTGTTTTATTCTATTGATATGCATCGAAGTGAACCATTGGGTGGAGTTTTCTCCAGAACCTCTTGGTTACTGAGATATATTCGTATATCTCACCCCATCTCGGGGCATTTATTTCAGGAGGTAGCAGTGGAGCAGGAGCAGCGGGCAAGAGGCCAGTAGAGTGAGCAGATGAGTGCTTCATATTTTGCTTTTGTTGGCTGTGTGGCCTAGGCTAGACTTAGGGCATGAACATCTCATACGTATGTAGTATGAGCTTCATTAGCATATTTGTTCATGCCATTTTGCCTAAGTCTAGTAGTTATGTATTTGGTTATGTTGTCATTTGAATTTAAGTTGTAATATTGGAAGAATGTAAGTTGAAGTTTAAGTTTCAAGTTGTAAATAGTAAAGCAATATTGTAATCATATTTGATGCATGACTATTTATGATTGAAGGGCCTTAGGCCTATTTTAGGGTATGATTACATGTATGATGAAAATATGCATGAAAAAGGTATTAGTGATTGCAACTACTTAAGGATGATTAATATGAACTATATGCCTAATAACTATAAACTGGATTGGGTTGTAAGTGCCCCAAGGCGTTGTTGGTCCTTGTGTGTGCCATCTATTGGATTATTACTGTATTATCATGGGTTTATTAGGTACATTTGAGGTTTAAATGATTTTTACAAATTTGGGATTATTGGAAAAATAAAGGAAACTCTGGCGAATTTTCTGTAGAATTGGCAGATTTTAGGCAAACTTCGGGAGAGCATATCTCCCTCCATAGAGGTCCAATAGGGATGTGGCATACTCCATTTTGAAGGTTGAGAAGTCCTCTACCTTGTGTCAAAATTTGAGGAAATTCTGGGTTGATCTTCGGCCTGAACAAAATGGAGAAAACGGACTGCTCGTGTGCCACTGCACCTGAGGCAGATTCTGGACCGGATTTGGGAAATTAATTCCCGCTTCGTTTCTCAGTCAAATTAATTGTGTGATATATAAAAATTAAGTTTGAGATGTCTACTTTGTAGGATAAAAATTGGAGAGCAAATGGATTAGTGCATTGAGTGCAGTAATTCGAGTAATGTGAGTGGTTTGGAGCTGTTTTTGGGGTTGTTTGGCTATTTGCTTATCCAACTTCAAACGGCGATAACCGGAGCAAATGAGCTCCGAATTGAGCATGTGATAGCTTGTTTAAAAGGGAATTAAGTAAGACAAAGATGTAATTTGAGAAGAAGGTTTGGTTACGAGCGGTGTGGTCGCAGAAAAAATAAGAGTGAAACATGTCCGAATAGGTAAAATCGTAAAGTTTGGAAATTGGCTAAGTGAGTTTATGGGAACTCCTTAGTAACTTATAATAAGTAAAGTAAGTTATAAAAATAGTTTAAATAAGTCTTCCGCAAGAGTTTACGGTTACGGTCACAACTTTTAATTATTACATTTTTTAATGTTTTAAATGCTCGCGTAATAATCGGAAAAAGTTTATTCGCATTTTTATAAATGAATTGTTGTGATTGTAACTGCGCTTAATATCATAATTAATGTTAACAATACCGGTGTACAACGAGCTATTATATTTTATGGTGTCAGAGCAGTTTTGTTAGGGAACTCTGATAAGGTATAGTTGTGTTATGTGTTACATCGTTGTATGTAGATTCTTATCGATTACTGCATATGTGATTCCTTAGTGTGGGTCTGATCAACCCATTCCTTTGTGTTACATGCGTAGTCATCGTGAGAAGCCTGCATGACAACCCTGAAGCACCGAATGTAAGTCCTTAGCCTGATGTTGTGGATGCAGTGTTGACTGCTCCATGGACAAGAGATGGCAGTAAGTAAAACATGAATATTATAGGACTTAAGGGAAACAGACTTAAATGTTTTGTCTGACCTTGTAGATGAAATTTATAAAGCTGGATTATAAGTGAAAGTTGTAAACAAATCTATGATAAGTACGGTATTTCATGGGTGAACCTTGTAATACTATGAATAATAAATATATATAATTGAGATGAGTCTATAGTATGAAGATGGCATTGGTGAAACTTCCAAATAAATGTGTAGTATAGTATGTACAAGTGGACTTGGTGAATAAACTTCATCAAGATGAGAGACTTAGAACCTGACGGGTTGTTGAGAAATTAGAACAGATATGCTTAGGCATGAGTTGAATATTTTATGTTGATTCGAAGGTATAAGTCCTCGATAGATGGTGTAAACTCGAATGAACTGGACGGTTAATATAGAGAAACAAATGGAATGTTTGATGTCTAATCCTAAGGGATTTGACCACTTGAAATTATTATGCTAGTGAAGTGTTAAATTGAGATATATTGAAATATGGGATTTAAATCCATAAGGAGGTAGTGTTGATTAAACATAGGCGAGATGAATTAATTATGTATTATATGTATAAGGAAGAAGTTGAGAGAATCGCCATGGATGGCATTGAACAAGGTTCATTGAGAGTATGATTGTCCGTAACGGAATAATGGTTTAGCTTGACCGATATGCCATGAAGGAAACAAATATGATTATATGTGTACGTTAATGTGTGGAATTCTCCTTGGAAATGGTTACTATGTAGAGATTCAGGTGTTATGAAGCATAAGAGGATTGATCCATGATGGAGGTCTCTTGGAAATCTCAAAGAATGAATATCGTAATTTAAAATGGCCTAATTACTAGTGGATGTTGTAATGCATTGTGAATAATACCTAATGGCCTGATGGCCAGTATACCTATTATGATGAATAAACGGATGATAATCCAGTGATGGCCTAAGTGCCAGTATACATATATATGTATGTATACCTTGTGATGGCCTGAGCGCCTAATTATTCGTGTTGAGGTAAATTATTAGTTTTTGTAAAAGGACAATGAGGCCGAATGAAATCCCCGATGATGCGAAGTATCTGAAGAGATTGTATGATTAGAGAATGAGCTAATGTACAACCTAATGGGAAATCATGTGATTAGTGTATGAACTAAGTTACAATAAAGTGTGGAATTATGTGTTTAGCAAAAGAGCTAATGTGTAATGTCAAAACAAAAATGATAAGATTAGTTAATGAGTTGAGGTATAAGTGTTAGTGCAAGGATTGATATAATTTTCTAGTGCACGGATTGAGGTGAAATTAGTCCTCTGTGATAGGACGAATATGTTTAGAAGATCCCTGTGTGATGGGAAGTATATGTGAGATGTGTACAGAACTTTGAGAAAATTATGGATTCACGGAATAAAGATTATGTTATGAACTATGCCAAGTGAATAGTCAAAGTAAAAGAGAAAACAATCTGTGAGAAGAATAAGCAAGGAAGAGATAATGGACTATGGATGTGAACAGTAACATGACAGAAGGAACTATTGAGAGTTAAGAAAGGTGTACGAAATTGCGAAGAGAATGTGAATTAGTATAATAGTGACTTACATGTAAACTATCAGTGAGAAGAATAAAATGAGAGAGTAAAATGAATTGACTTATATATATAACAGGTGTATATTATACCACTATTACTATGGTTATGGGGATAGCCCCATGTGAATATACCAAAGATATTTTGCTGTTATATACAGAGGTGATACAGACACCAAATGGACTGGGTCCATGTGTGATCTGGAGTGTACGGAGTACCAGTTTTGCCGTTATATACGAATATGTTATAAGTATGAACTCCCCTGTGTACTGGGTACACGTTTGCTGTTGTATACAGATGTGATATAGATATGAACTCCTCTGTGCACTGGGTGCACATTATGAGACTTGATATTACCATCTTTGTGCGGCCTATGTGCCCGGAGTGTGTAGCCATCTCCGTGCGGATTATGTTCCCAGAGACTATTATTATGTTATATGAGTAATATGAGATGAGGAAGTATCCCGCAGTGATGAGACTGCTATTATAGTTGAGTTGATCTACATAAGTGCACAAATAAGAAACGTTGGGAATACTAATAGAACACAGTCAGCAGGTGGTAGGTTATCATTACTGCATGGATTATATGGGTGGATTCTCTGATCGGTGGGTCATTATATCTGGGGCCCTGAGGACATCAAGAGCTCGAGCAGTTAAAACCTGTGAATGTTGTTACCCACTGTATTAAGAGAGTTCTTCCATGTGATTAACGTAAAATATGAGGTCAGATGTTTGCAAATGAACAAAATATGTCAGATTTGGATATAAGAGGTGAGGTATGACGGGTAAAAATTTTGTAGTGTGATAGTGAAGCACTATTGTGGCCGTAAAGTAAGTTCGATGAAATAATATCGGCTCCAAGTGAGTTGGTAAGTTTGTTGGAATCCTCGCCTTATGATAAAAGAGATAACAGTGTGATTTAATGTTGACAGGTGGAGTAAGTATCCTTCTAGGAAGACTGGCGATGATCAAGAGTTCAGGTTAAAACAGTGGATTATTAGCCCTTATAAAAGGCAAACTGTGATGGAATCAAGCACGAATGTGTAATAATAGTTGGAAGCTGGAATTGCGATCTGTTGCCTAAAAGTTGATAGCTTGGTTGTACTGATACAGTGGATCGAGGAGTGTTATATATAATCGCATATGCCACTTATGGTGGAAAGTGTGTGGAAAATGAACAATGCTGACGTTGTTTGGTTAGGTACTAATGATATATGGTCGAGTGCTTGTCGTAACTTCGAATTTTCCGAGAGACTGATATACCAATCGGTGGGGAATTGTATAAGTAGTGGCAAGGATGGATTTAGTTTTATGTGACTTGATAATGAAGTTTCAAAGATTCCTATAGGATGAGACTTGCATGTGAGAGACATGACATTTTAGTGGTCCATCAGTAAATAGTGAAATAGGTGTGGAAAAATGATTCGTCCCAAGGTATTTGGTGAAAGTTGGTAAAACTGTAAGGTGATAGTATATTGAGTTTGACATCCAGGATTAAATGACGATGATTACGAAGAAATGGTATAAATAAGTGGAACATATGGTTAATTTGCAACGTCGGAGTGGAATAAAAGTTGAAAATAGTTAGTGGGAGAAAATATTAAGCATGAGGCCTTCATGTGGAGGTCATTAATGAGTGTTGTGTTTAGACTGTGAGAGGTCTAAGTATGGAGTTGAGCTGGTTGAGTTGGTAAAGTTGAGATGGTTAAGCTAATAAAGAGTTTAACAATGAGTGTAAATTATGAATATGAGTTTGTAGATGGAAAAATTTCATGAGTATTTGTAGTCGAAAGACCTTATAGGGCTAATCGAAAATATAAACTATTATGAGTATTGTTAGTTTCGTATCACAAAGAGAAAGATATAGTTGTGAGTACCTAAAAAGAGGTGAAGACACGTGACAAGGAAAAATAAAGTATATGAGTATAGAATTTAATGTGAGTCGAAATTGTAGGACACGACAAAGTGCATTTGGAACTAGAAAGTATGTGCTTGGGTGAAAGCCAAGAAGACAACGAAATGATAAGAGTAGTAACAGTAATGGAAAGAAATGGTTGTTGGGGTATTGTCAAAACAGTGAGGACAGCGAAAAAAATTAAGTACTAAAGAACGTGTGAGTTGGAAATACTCTAGGAATAACTAGTGAATGTGCATGAAAACGGTTAGATGCTTTTGAGAACGACCATGGGTCAGAAATATGGATAAAGATGAGAATGAGGTAAATTGATGCCGATAAATCCGTAATATTGTTAAATTATTACCTACAAATCAACGAAAGGGTAACGGGAGACCAGAGAAAGTGTAAAGTATTGTGAATTAAAAGGTCACAGAACCATGAGAGACAAGTGATTGTGAAGGATCAAAGGATAATAAGTATCATAAAAAGGAGATCATGCTGGTGATAAAAGTAATGTGGAAAATGAACACACTTGAGGATGCTACTTGGGAACGGGAGGATGAGATTCTCCGACTGTGTCCTGAGTTAGCGGATGAGTATCATTTAATTTTGCGGACAAAATTCTAAAAAGTTGGGGTGAATATAACACCTCACAATTTTAAATCAAGTAATTAAAGTATTAAATGAGCAATCAAGTGATGGATTAGTGAAAATCCTAAAGATTAGGCCAAAATACAAAGAAAGGGCAAAACGGTAATTAGCCAACACGCAACCCTAGGAAGATAAAAATTGAGTAGAAGGTCTCATATGGTAAAAATAACCCTGGGAATGGGTTCAGAACGAAAAATTGAGTGGATAGGCAAGTTTCAGAAAAATCAGTGTATAGTGTTTTTCGCGGGTAAAAATATCGCGTTACGATTGCACCGTAAAACGTGCCATTAGAATTTTGAGCTCTAGGTTTCAAATATGAGTTACAAATGGTCTAATGAGTTTGGAAATATGATTGTTGATGAAATTTGATGAAAGTAAGTCATTTTGGGGAAACGTGCCAACGGCGCGCGTGATAGCTTAAAAAAGTGTTTTCTCCGAACGGATGGAGGACTCTGAATTCATCTGATCAAGCATAATTAAAGTGGAATAGTTAATGTTAAAAATTAGAGTTTCTAAATAGGCTTTGAATTTATGGACGTTTAGTGGGAGTTTTGACGCGTTTTGAATCGCGTGAGGTGGCGTGGGACCCACCCCACTTAAAATTCACTTAAGACAAATCATCACTACACTATTCATCACCTCCTCCACTCCTCATCAGTCCCAAACCCGCACCCCCTCTCTTTCCCTTCATCTTTATGCAAAATTTTCTTTGGACCATTAATCACTCATTTCTCCACCAAATCACTTGATTATTGTGTTGAAATTTGTTGGGAAAAACCTTCTAAACCCATTGGTACCCTTCTTGAGCCTTGAAATCGCGTGTGGGAGGAGATCCTGCCCATTTTCAGCCGCGACTTGGAGGGGAAATTTGGTGTTCATGGAGCTTTGGAATGCTCCAATGGTGGAGTATGTGTAGGAGGATCCCATTGCCTAGCATTTGGGTGAGTTGTTACACCTTTTCATTGGTTTATTCATAAGATTGGATATTTGAACCCTAAACTTTGATTTGATGAATTGTGATGTTAGAGAGCTCAATTTTGAAATGTGTATTAGATGATAATGTGTTAGAATGATGTATTAAAGCTAGAAATGCGATGAAATTTATTGGTGAAAATTGATGAATTTAACTTAGAAAAATTTGATGATCATGATTTTGGACTTGTGAATTTTGGTGTTGAGACTTGTTTGATGAATAGTGGCATGATGGTATGATGATATAATAGGTTGTGAGAAGGTTGGATTGGTTAAAATTGAACGAAAATCCCTTGGAATGTCATAGGGCAAAATTCGAACCTTTGAGGGAAAATTGAGGAATTGATGTTGAAAAATGATTTGGATGATGATTTGTGTAGTTAAATGGTGCTTAGATGGTTGTGTTGTGGTTGGAAAATGAGCCTAAAGTGAAATATTTCGCAAAACGATGCGTAAATGTCATAAAACGGAAAAACGACGATTGAACTAGCCTCTAAGCAACCGAAGAGAGTGTTATAAAATGAGAAAGAAAATTTAGAAAAAATAAATCCCCAATTAACACCTATATGGCCGAACCTCCAAGGGGAAAAGGGGGGGTTTTTACGGTTTTCGCGTTCTGATGTAATCCGACGCGAAAATGACGAACCGACACTTGAATTGGCCTATTGACAACCTAATGAGGCGTAACAAAATGAGAAAGAAAATTTAGAAAAATAAATCTCAATTTAACACTTGAACGTCCGAACCATCAAGGGAGGATGGGGAGGATTTTGTGATTTTGCGTTTTGATGTTATTTGACGCGTACTGATGGATGTACCTAATTTTATAGGTTTCCGTACGTTGACTTGAATCCCGAAACTTGAATATGGGAGTTACCCTTGGTCTTGGACCAAGTGGATTGAGGTATGTAATTGGTTCAATGCATGTATAATTGTAAATTAGCATGTATTGTTTGAATTATAAGAGATTGGGAATGTCCTATGTGTAGGCATTCTGCTGTGTACCAAGTTGTGGGATAAGCTGTTGCAGAGCTTGTGAAAACAACATTTAAGGCAACCTCTTGGTACTGGGGCTTGTTCCCCTTTTCTGTTCCACCTTGCCAGTTGATGGCAACGGTAGGAAGTGTGTATGAATAGTATAGAACACATGAGCATGCATGCATTATTGCTATGGGTACTGAGGTACCGAGTCTCTGGCCAGTAGACAGTTTTATTAGCCTTTGGGAAGTTTCGGACTTCCGCTGGATATGTCTCCAGGAGGGAGGTCCAGTTGATTGCGTGTCATGGTGTGTGATCCGGGTAGGAGCACACTAGGAATGTCTTTGGCGTTTTGGATGGTTTGGGCATCATGGTTGTGGTTTCTGTGAACACACCTTGGATGATACCCATAGGCTTATATATGCCCAGGGCGTACGTGGAATTGGGGTTACCATCACGTATCGTCGTAGTTTGTATATTTACATTCCCCATTTCTCTAAATCCCTTGCTATATCTCGTTTTCAAAGTGGTTGTTTTATTCTATTGATATGCATCGAAGTGAACCATTGGGTGGAGTTTTCTCCAGAACCTCTTGGTTACTGAGATATATTCGTATATCTCACCCCGTCTCGGGGCATTTATTTCAGGAGGTAGCAGTGGAGCAGGAGCAGCGGGCAAGAGGCCCGCAGAGTGAGCAGAGGAGTGCTTCATATTTTGCTTTTGTTGGCCGTGTGGCCTAGGCTAGACTTAGGGCATGAACATCTCTTACGTATGTAGTATGAGCTTCATTAGCATATTTGTTCATGCCATTTTGCCTAAGTCTAGTAGTTATGTATTTGGTTATGTTGTCATTTGAATTTAAGTTGTAATATTGGAAGAATGTAAGTTTAAGTTTAAGTTTCAAGTTGTAAATTGTAAAGCAATATTGTAATCATATTTGATGCATGACTATTTACGTTGGAAGGGCCTTAGACCTATTTTAGGGTATGATTACATGTATGATGAAAATATGCATGAAAAAGGTATTAGTGATTGCAACTATTTGAGGATGATTAATATGAACTATATGCCTAATAACTATAAACTGGATTGGGTTGTAAGTGCCCCAAGGCGTTGTTGGTCCTTGTGTGTGCCACCCATTGGATTATTACTGTATTATCATGTGTTTATTAGGTACATTTGAGGTTTAAATGATTTTTACAAATTTGGGATTATTGGAAAAATAAAGGAAACTCTGACAAATTTTCTGTTGAATTGGCAGATTTTAGGAAAACTTAGGGAGAGCATATCTCCCTCCATAGAGGTCCAATAGTGACGTGCCATACACCATTTTGAAGGTTGAGAAGTCCTCTACCTTTTGTCAAAATTTGAGCAAATTTTGGGTTGATCTTCGGCCTGAAAAAAATGGAGAAAACGGACTGCTCATGTGCCACTGCACCTGAGGCAGATTCTGGACCGGATTTGGGAAATTAATTCCCACTTCGTTTCTCAGTCAAATTAAGTGTGTGATATATCAAAATGAAGTTTGAGATGTCTAGTGTGTAGGATAAAAATTTGAGAGCAAATGGATGAGTGGATTGAGTTCAGTAATTCGAGTAATATAAGTGGTTTGGAGCTGTGTTTGGGGTTGTTTGGCTATTTGCTTATCCAACTTCAAACGGCGATAACCGGAACAAATGAGCTCCGAATTGAGCATGTGATAGCTTGTTGAAAAGGGAATTAAGTAAGACAAAGATTTAATCTAAGAAGAAGGTTTGGTTGCGAGCGGTGTGGTCTCAGAAAAATTAAGAGTGAAACATGTTCGAATAGGTAAAAACGTAAAGTTTGGAAATTGGCTAAGTGAGTTTATGGGAACTCCTTAGTAACTTATAATAAGTAAAGTAAGTTATAAAAATAGTTTAAATAAGTCTTCCGCAAGAGTTTACGGTTACAGTCACATCTTTTAATTATTACGCTTTTTTATGTTTTAAATGCTCGCGTAATAATCGGAAAAAGTTTATTCGCATTTTTATAAATGAATTGCTGTGATTGTAACTGCGCTTAATATCATAATTAATGTTAACAATACCGGTGTACAACGGGCTGTTACATTCCGCATTTTTATTAAGTTCTGCTTAATACGATGATATGATAACAAACCGGGTATACACGGCCGGGGTGTTACAGGCATCATCTTAGGCTACTTACATTGACAAAACTCTTGCCAAAATTCAACCTAAGAATTCTAAGAGAGGAATTATAACTCTCATTTGTGGAATTCATTTTCCTAAAGAGTAACCAAAGACTCTTGAGAAGGAACAATGCATTAGTAGGATACCTTATGCATGGGCAATAGTCTATCTCATACATACCATGTTTAGCGTTCAACCAGACATCTGCCACGCAGTGGGAGTAGTGAGACGGTACCATTCTGGACTTAGAGGAACACTAGATTATGCTAAGCATGTACTCAAGTATCTTTGGAGAACTAGAGGTTATATGTTGGTATATTCTAGTGGGAGTCTTGAAAAGCTGAGTTTCCACAAATTTAGTTTTTCAAGTGGATATTGACTCAACTCGAGCTATGAGTTTTTCACTAAACTCAGATAGAATTTGTAACATCCCGTTACATATCGGAATTGTTAACATTGATTATGATATTAAGCGCAATTACAATCATAGCAGTTCATTTAAAATGCGAGTAAACTTTTTTCTTTTCATTATGTAAGCTTTAAAAAATAATAATAAAACGTAATGATAAAAATTGTGATCACAACTGAAATCTAAATGCGGAATAAATAAAATAAATGCCTAACTATCATACAACGCTTATCTTAAGTCACTAAGGCTTTGTTTGGGAGTTTGGAGGGGAAGAGAAGGAAGGGGATCCAATGGAGAGGGAGGGGAAGGAAGGGAAGTAAATTGGAGGTGTTTAAGTCATTATCTTTGTTTTATTTTCTTAGTGTAGTTCTTAACTTTCGCTCTTGTAGATTTCTGGGGTGTTTAAACTTCTTTTCCATATTTCATCCATACCTTCACCTCAGCCCACTACAACCCTGCATAAAGCCATCTTGATTTGTGCATAGTAGCAGTGGAGAAGTAGAACTAAGCAAGCCTATGGTAGAATGATTTTCTTGAGTATATTTGAGTGATACACTGATTATCTGATACACTTAAATAAATAAAAAATTAAGAGCATCCTATAAGAAATCATTTTCTGTAATTGGCATGTGCAGTTGAAAGTAGCAGGTCTTGTGATTTGAAATTAGGGAACTTTTGTCCTGATTGGTTTATCTATTGAAGACTTGTGATCTTTGTGTATTTTCTGTATGCTTGGTAATTGTTAGAAAAGATTGGTTGATCTTAGTCTTTGCTTTCTATTTTAGTTTTTGCCCAATAGTGCAAAACAGATAAGTGTGGGGCAATTTGATAATGCATATTTTGTTACACTTATTTATTACTCTTGGTCAGTATTTTTAGAATTTATTTGAGTTAAATAAAGGTCTTTTGGGTCAAATTAGAATTCTACATTTTAAATGGGTTTAATTGATTTTCGTCAGAATTTTCAACATTCATACTAGTTTTGAATTTAGGCCATACTCACTCTACAGATGTCCGATTAATTCTGTTCTTGTTACTTTTTGAAGCTAACAGAAAGGGTTACAATCACTATTTCAGTCACTGAAGCTCAATTTGGACGGGAAAATGGTCGAAACCTAAGCCCAAGATAGACGTGTTTTGCTGGAAATTAATTTCGACATTTAGACTTATAAATTAAATTAGAACTCAATGTGTTTAAGGCTCAAGGCCATGTTTTAATGTTTTATTTTATTTATTAAGTTTTTATTTTATGTGTGGGCCGAAGTGGTAGAACCCTAACCCGTTCTGAATGTGGGTTATTTAAAGGGAATTTTAGGAAACCCTTTCGGCAGTCAGATTTGGAGTTAAACAATTGTTTGAGTTTTTTTTTGAAATTAGAAATTCTGCACTCTTTTCTTTTCATCTTCTCCTTCTCCTTTTATGTTATTTTGAATGATGTTTAACCTCGCGATGCTAGGCTAAACACCTTTAATCAATCGAAGGATTAAGGGTTCATTAGTTTATTTCAGGGGATCTGTTTCAACTTTTTAATCAATTTCATTTTTCCAATTCAGGTTGAAGATCATTCGATTGTAGGTATTCAAACTGAATAATGTGATTGCATTCTATAAAGGAAAATTGATCATAAGATTTAATCGTCAGATTAATTAACCCGATAAACGTAAGTTGAACAGGTTAAAACTACTGCGATTGCATAGTTGAAATACTGTATTCAACCAAACGCTAGGCGATAGTCTAGAGAGGGTTTCCAATTGAATTTGAGGATTCTGAATTCAATTGGGGTTAATCACAAATTGATAACCTTTTCTTTATCCAATGACAAAATAAATTAATGAAACCAATTTCCTTAGGTTGATTGCTTAAAATTCTGATTTTTAAATCCCAAATCTCAATTTTGTTCTTATTTAAATTTCAAATCAACAAAATC
This sequence comes from Gastrolobium bilobum, assembly GCF_033153095.1. Classification (NCBI taxonomy): domain Eukaryota; kingdom Viridiplantae; phylum Streptophyta; class Magnoliopsida; order Fabales; family Fabaceae; genus Gastrolobium; species Gastrolobium bilobum. The sequence goes on along the minus strand of NW_026895694.1, from coordinate 77,435 downwards.
CCCATTTTCTTTTATATTCTATTTTTATAGAAACATTTTTGATTTCTAGCAGGTTATTGGGAGACGATCTGAGTTACCCTATCACTACAAACCTAAAGCTCGGTAATTTGCGTGGGTTCGATAGTCCACGTCAGTGCGTCTGATAATTTTCCTCGTGAGGCTTTGACTGCCTAGAAGCATAAGCAGCCACTCTCCTTTCTTGCATCAGAACACTCCCCAAACCTTTCTTGGAAGCATCATAGTATAATTCAAACTCACCTTCAGGATCAGGAAGAGTCAACACAGGAGTAGTAGTCAATTTCTCTTTAAGGGTCAAAAAGCACTCCTCACATTCCTGGGTCCACACAAAAGGAGTATCCTTTCGTGTCAATCGAGTCAATAGCAGTACCATAGCTAAAAACCCATGTATAAACCTATGATAATAACCAGCAAGACCCATAAAGCTCTTGATCTCAGTCAAAGTCTTAGGTCGCTCCCAGTCATTTACCGCTTTAATCTTACTCGGATCCACAACACCACCACTAGAAGAAAGCACATGACCCAGAAATTGCACCTCAGATAGCCAGAATTCACATCTAGATGGCTTAGCATATAGCTTCTTATCTTTCAAAACCGGCAACACAGTCCTCAGATGATCCATATGCTCATCTTTACTCTTGGAATAGATTAAAATATCATCAATGAACACAATAACAAACTGATCTCGATATAGTTTAAAAACGCAATGCATATAGTCCATGAACACCGCCGAGGCATTAGTAAGCCTAAAAGGAATCACCTGGTATTCAAAATGTCCGTATTTGGATCGAAACGCCGTCTTAGGCACATTCTCCGGCTTAATCAGGATCTAGTGGTATCTGGACTGGAGATCAATTTTAGAAAATATACAAGCACCCCTCAACTGGTCCAGAAGATCATTAATTCGCGGCAAAGGGTTCCTGTTCTTAATCGTAACCTTATTCAACTGTCGGTAATCAGTACACAATCTCATGCTACCATCCTTCTTTTTCACAAATAGTACAGGTTCTCCCCATGGAGACACACTCGGTCTGATAATATTCTTTGCAGATAGCTCCTCAATATGCTTCCTCAACTCAGCGAATTCAACTGGAGACATCTGGTATGGAGCCAAAGAGATGGGCCCCACACCAGGCAACAAGTATATGGAGAACTCAATCTCCCTCTCAGGTGGAAATTCTGGTATCTCATCATGAAATACATCAGCAAATTCATTAATCATCGAAATATTTGAAATTTCCTCTTCTTTATCGCCAACAAGTCCACCCAATAGTACATAACCCAGATCACCAGCCTTCAAGGCCTTAACAGTTTGACAGACAGACAGATAAGGAGACGGACAAACAGCGAGCTTCTCAGGAGATAATATCAACCTCTTTTCGCAGCAATCAACTATTGTGCAATTTTGAGACAACCAGTCCATACCCAAAATCAGATTAACAGAGGCCAAGGGCAAGATAATCAAATCAGTAGTATAACCCCTGCCTTCAAATACAAACTCAACATCTCTACACATAAAGGAGGAATCACTAACCTCTTCTGTAGCAGTAGTAATATGCATGGGGGTAATCATCCTTGTTACCTTTAAATTTAACCCCTTAGCTACATATTCTGCGACGAAGGAATGCGTCGCTCCCGAATCAAACAAAACAGACAAGTTAATATTAGAAATTAAAATTATACCTTTAACCAAATTCAGTGCTTTTTCTGTCTGCTGCACATTGGTAGTATAAACACGTCCCACATTAGGAACAGATGGCAAGGCCTGTAGATTCGAAGCCTGCCCAGTATTGCTATAACACTCTCGGGTATAATGTCCAACCTTACCACATTTAAAACATGAATTTGGAGCTGCAAAACAAGGACCCCTATGGTATCTCTTGCATTTTTCACACTGAGGAGCAGAATTTCTATCATTGAATCCACCCCTCTGGCCACCACCTCTCTAGAATTGACCGGGAGGCTGCCTTACCTACAAGCCCTACCTCCGTTATTATTATGATGGTGACCATCCCTGTAATTAGAGCCTGAAGGACCAGCCGTCCTCTTAACTTCTTGATCCTTAGCAGAGTTAGACTTAGGATATCTGCCATAAACAGTCTCAGCCCTTTTGCACTCGGTCACCAAGTCGGCAAAATTCCTTACAGCCGTATTCGACACACGTTTAGCAATCTTTTCACTCAGTCCCCTTTGAAATTTCGAAGATAAATTTTGTGGAGTAGGCAGTGTACCCCCATAATTAGCAAACTTGACCAATTCATTAAACTTGGCCAAATAAGCATCAACATTCAACGAACCCTGTACCAATTTATCAAACTCCCCCTGTTTAGCTTCCCGGACATCCCTGGGAAAATACTCCTCGTGAAATAAGCCCTGAAACAAGGCCCAAGTAAGCTCTTCTCCCTGAATAATAAAAGGGCGAGATACATTGCACCACCACTCATGGGCATCACCCTCCAGCATATCAACTGAATACATAAGCTTCTGAGGATCCTGGTACCTTATCACCTGAAAGATCTTATCCATCCACATTAGCCAGGTCGTAACAACCTTTGGGTCCTTTGAACCCAGAAAAACAGGAGGTTTATGTTTCCTGAAAGCAATCAATCTCCTCTCATTAGCATGACCTGCTTCAAAATGCTCAGCCGCTCCAGAAGTTTGAGCAACATAGGTAGGATCCACAGTGGGCTGACTAGCCTCACCAGTATGATGACCAGCCCCACTCTCCCCCTGTTAGGGTGTAAAATATAGCGTAGGTGTAGGAGTCACCGTAGCCGTGTGAGGAGGAGAATCATCCCTCTTATGATGAGCTCTCTCAGCCCTCATCTCAGTCATGAAGGCCTGCATCATATCCTGATTTGTTTTCATCAGGTTCTCGGTCATGGTTCTATTTGATGTCGTCTCCGCCCGTTGAGCATTCAGAACTGCAGTAACCAGATCAGGCGGTGGAGGATCTGCACCTCGTGTCCCACGACCGCCACAAATCCTCCTCGTGATAACTGTACATGTAACATAAAGGAATGAGTTGATCAGACCCACACTGAGGAATCACATATACATCAATCATAAAAAGCTGTAAGACAGCTATGCAACACAAAACACAGTCATACATAATCAAAGTTCCCTAGTAAACTGCTCTGATATCATAAAATGTAACAGCCTATTATGTACCGGTATTGTTAACATTGATTATGATATTAAGTGCAGTTACAATCACAGCAGTCCATTTAAAAATACGAGTAAAGTTTTTCCTTTTCATTACGTAAGCTTTTAAAAATAATAACAAAATGTAATTATAAAAACTGTGATCATAATAGAAATCTAAACACAGAACAAGAAAATAAATACCTAAATATCATACAACTCTTATCTTAAGTCACTAAGGGGTTCCCATAAATCCACTTAGCATAAATCTCACTTTTACGATTTTTACATAACTAAACATGGTTCAGTCTTTTGGACTCTGAGCGTGATTTAGTAGTTACAAGACTCATATTTTAATATGTTATTCTATACTCAATTAAATTTCCAACAAGATATCACACACCCCATAAAATTCTCATTTGCTCCGGTTATCACCGTTTGAAGTTGGACAAGCAAAGCTGCCAGCCAACCCCAAACATACCTCACAATTTCTATGATTTTGAACAAAGAACTTCACCACTTTCTCTCAAATTTTTATACAATAAAATAGACACCTTAATATTCAATTTAACATATCATGGGTCTAATTCGAGTAATAATTGAGGGAGAAATAATTTTTCCAAAACTGCAACCCGACAGCCCCTATGTGCAGGGCATTCTGGACATTCCCCCCTCAATTGCGTCTAAAGGTCTGCATACAGCTTCAATTGCTACCAATGTTTTACACAACATATTTGACATCTCAAGCTTCAAAGTGACATATGGCACGTCCCTATTGGATCTTTGTGGAGGGAGATATGATCTCCCAAAGTTAACCTCAAATCTGCCATTTTAATAAAAATTTTGACGGCATCTCCTTTGTTTATTCAACCTATCCCACTTCATCAAAAGCGTGTTATTATGCATCAAGGGAACCTAATAGACAAGGGTGGAACTCAAGGACCAAAAATGCCTTGGTGCTCTAACAACCCATAACCTTTTGCATTATTTTCATCCATTTATCATTCATGCTTACTTTATCAAAACTTAGATTTATTTTAATCACATTGTCCCATTTGCATGCATTCTTACAATAAACATATAATCATAACCTAAAATAGGTCTATTTCCCTTTCATCACATACATGCTTTAAATATTACACAAGGTCCATAATTTACAATTTACAATACTCCCAAATGGTAACATAATACAACAAAGTACCTCAAAATACAACATAATAAATCATCAACTAGATTTAGGAAAAATGTGGCATGAACAAATATGACAAGATGCATAATCCTAAAGAAATATACCATGTTCATGCCCTAAGTCTAGCCTATGCCAGAAGTGGCCTCAAAATGCAAAAAGTCCTCTAACTCTGTAAGCTCATCCTGTAGGCCTCTTGTCCATGGCTCCAGACCCACCACAACCACCTGAAATAAGGCCCCAAACACAGGGTGAGATATACAAATATATTTCAGTAACCCAGAAGTTCTAGAGATCACTCCTCTCAATGGCTCACTCAGATGTTAAATCAACAATGAATAATAACAACCAAAGAGGGATAAAGCATGGGATTTAGTGAAGTAGGGATGCATAGGGAGTAAACATACGATGAAGCTGGAATGGTCATAGCCAAAACCGTGTAACATCCGGCCTATTGGCCTCGGCATATAGCCTACGGGCTCTCATCCAAGAATGTGTTCCCAGAACATCATTCAAGGCACCCACCACCAATACACCCGAGACATTCCTAGAGTGCTCCTCAACGGATAACAGCTCTATGACCCCAGGTCAACTGGAACTCCCTCACAGAGACCTATCCAGTGGAAGTCTATAACGTCATAAGACAACTATCTACTGGCTAGAGATACAGTACATCCTATGTACCCAATATATATACTTATGCATGAGCATGTTATAACTACACTCTTGACATACAACCTCCAACCACTACCCCTAAGGGGCATAGCGGAGCACACACGGGGAATAATCCCAGTACCAAGGGATTACCTTATTGAAGCTCCCAAGCTAGGTAGCTCGAATACACGTTACATGTGAACTTGGTCCATCCAGAAATACCTACACATGGTCATTCTCATTCCATTAGCAACACATAAAACCATACACTTGGTTATTCAAGCATTCATGCAATTTTCCATAAATACTTACCACAATCCTTTTGGTCAAGGATCAAAGGCAATCCACCAAGCTCACTGCTCAAAGATTACGTCCGTGTGAGGTGTTGGACGTTTAGCAAGTGCACTAGTCGTACAAGTAATAAAATGATGAGTAAAGATCGTTCCCACGAGGAATTGTGTTTAAACACCAATATACCATAGAAAACTAATTTGAATCAAATAAGAGTTTGTAAAAATCATGAATAATTTGTCACCAGAAAATTGATTTTGAGTAAATTGACACAAAGTAAATATGGATTAGGAATTAATAAAAACAACAAGTAGTCAGAAAACAACTTTCCTCCATGATAACCCATATAAAAATTGATCATATGATGAATTCCTTTCCATGTGATGTTAATCAACCTTTTACTTATCATCAAGATGTAATCCCTTACTACCCTGATAGAAACATTAATCAGAAACCCCAATCCCTTGGTGATTTCTTTCTTAATACATGCATGAAATACTAAGGTTTTAAGATTACATTAGAACTCTAACATCAATCCCTTGAGTACTAGAATTCTGATGTTGAGATTATCAAATGCAGAAGTCATATAAACATCCCTGTTCTATACTACTTCTTTGATAGAAATCGTTAACTCAGAAAATCTCAAATCAGCACATGAAAAATATTTCATCATATTAATCAAATCAACATAATATTATCATGGAGTTCCATTGCATTCAAACTACAAAGACTCTACTCAGACATGACTAAGGAATAAATAAGAGAAGAAGAAACAAACTTCATTTCCATGTTGAAAGTCTTCAATCTCCAAACTATTACAAGGAAATCCTAATACAAAAACTAAGAGAATTTAGAGAGAAGTCAGACTAAGTTTTAGAGAGAGAGAGAGTTCAGATCCCCCAAGATCCTCCTCTAAGTGTCAAGGCTTTGCCTTATATAGTGTTACAATTAAAAACAGAAAACTGATATGGGCGCTAAAACGTCCATAAGTGGCCGTTTTAGCGTCCATGCTTTACGTATGCTCAACTGCTTTTAACTGATTTCAACGCTAAAATGTTAAGGAATGACCGTTTTAGCGTCCAAACTTGGTGAATGCTCAACTAACTTTAACTGACTCCAACGCTAAAACGTTTGATTTGGACGTTTTAGCGGTGAAGACCAGAATCTTTTTCCACTTTAGGGCGCTAAAACGCATATTGCAGGCCGTTTTAGCGTCCAAGACCAGCAATTTTCCATCTTCTTAGTGTAGCAGCCCGCTAAAACGCTCTGTGTGGACGTTTTAGCGCTCATCACCAGCAAGTTTTGGCCTCTTTCTGTAACAGGGCGCTAAAACGCTTAGTGTGGATGTTTTAGCGCTCAACACATAGGCAATTTTTCTCCTCTTGAGCTCCAGAATCTTCTTCCTTCTCCAGTTGTCTTTCAAGCTTGCTTTTCCTACAAGAATCATACAAATTTCCAATAAAGCTCTTGAACTTGTAATTGAGGACATCTTAGGACATTTACCTTGTTTTTCATCATTTAATCACACAATTTGATCCTAATTCTTGCTAAAAACCATGATGAACTAAGGGTTCATCATGAGGCAACCTACAATGATCACACAAGGATCATCAATCCAATTATAAATCAAGTTGAGTTACAAAGCAAACACTCTTCCTCACACCCATCGTAGGGTTCGGCCATCAAGGCCCAAAATACCTCATCATGTTGTTAATTTTATTTTAACATCCAAATGGCTTCCCAAGCTCCCAACAACATCATTTCAGGTCCTCAACTTCATTAAATTACCACTCAACCTCGACTTTCCTAATTTTCCTCTTTCAGGCCAAATTCAACACTTAGGCACATCCAATGGTTTCACTTCCAATTCACATGCATCATACCAACACACAACCTATTTAAACATAGCTCCAACCATCACAACACCAATTACATAAATTTTACAACATTTTTCCCTCACATTCCTTAGATGGCCGAATGGTGCATGTCCATATACCTAGGGGTATTCAATTCAATTTCACACTTCCACACATCTTACAATCCTATAATTAACCCATACAATTACTCCACAACTCAATTATACAATCACACCATAATTCCATTTCACAAAGTCATGCATATCCATAATAAAATTTGCCTAAGTTATCATACTTTTCATCAATATTTTTATGAGCTCAATCATTATAAAACATCATTCTAAGATACTTTTATCTAATACACATTTTCAATTTGAGGTCCCCAACCATATCAATCACATAACACATGCTCTAGGTTCATGAAATCAAAGCCAACAAATTATCAAATAAAATGTGTTGAAACTTACCAAGGATTAAGGCCTATGACTCCTCCACACAATACCCAAACAATGGTTGATCAAACAACTAAGAACACCAACTTTCTTCACCAAAACTGTGGGCATGGTCAAGGTTTTCACACAAATCAATGAGTTTCAAGGCTTGAGAGTACCATGGTTGGGCTTAGAATGCATTTTACTTCAAGTTTCATGTGGTGGAACATTGGTTTTGGTGGAGTAAAAACCAAATAAAAATTTGCACTAAGGAGGGGGGAGGGCCGCGAGTTTGTGGAGTGAAGAAGATGGTGAATAGTGCTTATGCACATGTGTCTTTTAACTCACTTAAGTGGGGTGGGTCCCACTGCCACCTCATGCGTTTCAAATTAATTCAAATCTTCCGCTTAAACCACTAAACTCCAATTAATTCCTAGACTATTTAGAAACTTCAATTTTTAATATTCACCAATGTCCTTTAATTGGCCTTGATCAGATGAATCCAGAGTTTTTCGATCTTCGATGAAATCACAGTTTTAAGCTGTTATGTGCACTGTGGTACGCTTTCCCAAAAACCATAATTTCAATCAATTTTCATCAAAAATCGTAATTCCTAGTCCTATGTACCATTTATAACTCCAAACCTAGAGCTCAAAATTCAATCAGCACGCTTTTCGATGCAATTGTACCGCTGTATTTTTACCCGGTAAAAATACTATTCATCAAATTTCCAGAAACTTGCCTAACCACTCAATTTTTCATTCTGAATCCATTTTCAAGGTTAGTTTTCCATTTGAGACCATCTACTCACATTTCATTTCCTAGGGTTACATGTTTGGCAATTTACCGTTTCACCCTTTTTACGTATTTTGACTCTGAATTCGGGATTTTCACTAAACCTACTCTTTAATCCCATGTTTAACCATAATTATGTGTTTTAGAATTACGAGGCGTTATAGAATTAAAGGTTGATCTTGCAGACCCAGTTACTAAGAGTTTGCCTAAACTTGTGTTTGAGAGGCATGTTACTTCTTTGGATCTTAGGAGGATCTCAGACTTGCATTAAGCGAATGGGTGTAACAACCTGTTGTACACCAGTATTGTTAACATTAATTATGATATTAAGCGCAGTTACAATCATAGCAGTTCATTTATAAAAATGCGAGTAAACTTTTTCCGTTTATTACGCGAGTGTTTAAAACAATAAAAACGTAATAATTAAAAGCTGTGATCGTAATTGTAAACTCTTCGCGGAATAATTATCTAAACTACTTTTATAACTTAATTTACATCTCTAAAGTCACCAATGGGTTCCCATAAACCCACTTAGCTAAAACCTCACTTTTACATTTTCTACCTATCCGAACATGGTTCGGTCTTTAATTTTCTGCGGACAAACCGCATATAACAAGTCTCCCATCTTTTAGTATGTTATTCTAGAATCAATTACCTTTCTAGGAAGCTAACACACGAGTCATAAAGTTCTTGTAATGCCTGGCCACTTCAAGAATCAATGACTATCCCCACATACTAACACAAGACTTTTCAGTGTGCTTTTTCCTCACTCGCACACTTCCTGGGAAAACTTCCCAGGAGGTCATCCATCCCAGAATTGCTCCAAGTCAAGCACGTGTAACTATGGAGTTCTTCCGTTCTGGGCTACCGAAAAGAAGATGCATCTTGTTAGCATAGGTAGTACCAATTAATTCTTATAAGCTATCCCAAACTGTGCAGTCTTATACCTGCACAGCCTTTGTAATCCCTCTCTTTCAGGTGTCGATTCGATTCATTCATGCATGTAACCCCCCGCTGGAAGCCTGTCAGGAGCCGCTCCTTGTCCGTGCCTCTTTGCACCGGCGATCACTCCCCGCCCTCGTCAGCGCTCGGGATGTTACATGCCCACCAGCTTTCGCCTGGTTCGTCCTCGAACCACACCATACTGGATGAGAGGCTCTGCTTTGATACCACTTGTAACGCCTGGCCGCTTCAAGAATCAATGAATATCCCCACATACTAACACAAGACTTTTCAGTGTGCTACGCTTGACTTGGAGTTCTTCCGTTCTGGGCTACCGAAAAGCAGATGCATCTTGTTAGTATAGGTAGTACCAATTAATTCTTATAAGCTATCCCAAACTGTACAGTCTCATACCTGCACAGTCTTTGCAATCCCTCTCTTTCGGGTGTCGGTTCGATTCATCCATTAATGTAACCCCCCGCTGGAAGCCTGTCAGGAGCCGCTCCTTGTCCATGCCCTTTCGCACCGGCGATCACTCCCCGCCCTCGTTAGGGCTTGGGATGTTACATGATGTAACCCCCCGCTGGAAGCCTGTCAGGAGCCGCTCCTTGTCTGTGCCTCTTTGCGCCGGCGATCACTCTCCGCCCTCGTCAGCGCTCGGGATGTTACATGCCCACCAGCTTTCGCCTGGTTTGTCCTCAAACCACACCATACTGGATGAGAGGCCCTGCTCTGATACCACTTGTAACGCCTGGCCGCTTCAAGAATCAATGACTATCCTCATATACTAACACAAGACTTTTCAGTGTTCTTTTTCCTCACTCGCACACTTCCCGGGAAAACTTCCCAAAAGGTCACCCATCTTAGAATTGCTCCAAGTCAAGCACGCTTAACAGTGGAGTCTTCTGATCCGGGCTACCGAAAAGTAGATGCATCATGTTAGCATAGGTAGTACCAATTAATTCTTATAAGCTATCCCAAACTGTGCAGTCTTATACATGCACAGCCTTTGGAATCCCTCTCTTTCAGGTGTCGATTTGATTCATTCATGCATGTAACCCCCTGTTGGAAGCCTGTCAGGAGCCGCTCCTTGTCCGTGCCTCTTTGCACCGACGATCACTCCCCGCCCTCGTCAGCGCTCGGGATGTTACAGTTCGGTCTTTAATTTTCTGAGGAAAAACCGCATATAACAAGTCTCCCATCTTTTAGTATGTTATTCTAGAATCAATTACCTTTCTAGGAAGCTGTCACACGAGTTAAAAAGTTCTTGTTTGCTCCAGATATCGCCGTTTGAAGTTGGACAAGCAAATCTGCCAGCCAATCTCCAAAACAGCTCCAAACATCCTTCACTAAAACAATTACTTCAGACAATCCACTCAACCAATTGCTCTCAATTTTTTATATAACAAACTAAACACCTCAAGATTCAATTTGATATATCATACACCTAATTTGACCAAGGAACGAAGCAGGAATAAATTTCCCAATTTCGGTCAAGAATTTCCAAATGTGCGGTAGCCCACTAAACAGTCCGTTATTTCTGCCTCCTACAGGCCGAATTCCAACCCATAATTTCCTCAAATTTTAACACGAGATAAGGGACATCTCAAGCTTCAAAATGGCATATGGCACGTCCCTATCGGACCTCTGTGGAGGGAGATATTCTCTCTCAAAGTTCGTCTAAATTCTGCCAATTTCTAGAAAATTCGCCAGAGTTTCCTTTGTTTTTCCAATAATCCCGAAGTCTGCACAAGTGATCTATGACCTCAAAATGTAGCTAATAATCATTGGGTGATACACACAAGGACCAACAATGCCTTGGGCTCTTACAACCCATCACAATTTATATTAATTACTTAATTCATTTCACATTGCTTACTTTATTAATACTTAACATATTTCAATCATCAAGATCCATTTGCATTCATTTTCTAAACATACACATAACTATAATCCTAAAATACGCCTATTGCCCTTTCATCATATTACATGCTTCCATAGTACATCAAGTATTCATGTACAAATTACAACTTCCAAATTAAATATTACACTTTACAAACCATAATCTTCAAATACAACATAATGAATAAACCTCAAAATGACATATGTAACTAGACTTAGGCAAAAATGACATGAACAAATATGATAATAAATCTCCTCCTACATCCATATGCAATATTCATGCCCTAAGTCTAGCCTAGACCCAATGGCCACCAAAATGCGAAATAAATAATCCTATGTCTCAGTCATCCTATGGCCTTCTTGCCCACCGCTCCTGCACCACTGCTACCTCCTGAAATAAAGTCCCCAAAGCGGTTGAGATATACGAATATATCTCAGTAACCCAGAGGTTCTGGAAAATACTCCGCCCAATTGCTCACTTTGGTGCATATAAGTAACATAACATAACATCTGTAAAACAGGATAAAGAAAGGGATTTAGTGAAATAGGGGAGCATAGGGATACAAAATACGACGAAGCTGGAATGGTCAATGTCAAAACCACTCAACGTCCAGCCTATTCGCCTCGGTATATAAGCCTACGGGTCTCAACCAAGGCGTGTTCCCAGAACATCAAACCAAGGCACCCTCCATCCAATACCACCCGAGACTTCCTAGTGTGCTCCTATCCGGATCACATACCACGACCCCAGGTCAACTGGAACTCCCTCTCAGAGACCTATCCAGTGGAAGTCTGTAACGCCCTAGGCAACACTTCTACTGGCCAAAGACACGGTACATCCTATATACCAACACACATACTATATGCATGAACATGTTATCCTACATTACTTACATACACTTCCTACCATCACCCTCAACGGGCATGGTGGAACACACAAGGGGATAAATCCCCAGTACCAAGAGGTTACCTATATAATCCTCTCCACGTAGCTCCAATGCAATATATATTCCAAGCTCGTTACACAACAGAAATCCCTACACAGAGGACATTCTCAATCAACTCTCATTCAACAATTTCATGCCAATTCTCAAGCATAAAGCATGATTCAAAATACTCACCACAATTCCCTTGGTCCGAGACCAAGGGCAACCTACTGAGCTCACGGTTCGGGGTTCAAATCCACATACGGTAACCTACAATGACCATATACGGATCGTCAGAATACGACAATTCTAACAAAATACAAAAACGTCCAAATCCTCCCCCACACCTAGGTAGGTTCGGCCATTATAGTGTATTTTTACAAATTATTTTTCTAAATTTTCTTTTCACTTTTCCTAGGCACCCCAAGGTTACCAAAAGGCCATTTTAGGTGCCAATTTGCATTCTACATCTTTCAAACATCATTTTGCCTAATAATTTGCTCTAGGTCCAATTCCACAATTTCACACTATCCAATATTTTTCCATTGATTCTCCAACCTTCCAACCATCACACAACCCATCTAATTACCATTTAGCACATAATAGATCATCCAAACAATTTTAACAACATCAATTCCCCATTTCATCCATTAAGGCCGAATTGTACACAGGCCATCACCAAGGGTGGTTCAACTTAATTCAACTATTCCACACCTCATATATAACACCTCCTATTTCTAAATATATATATATGTGATAATGTTGATTAAAAGGGTAGGATTATTGAAAATCCTGGAATTAGGGCCGAAATAGGTAAAAAGGGCAAAATGGTAATTTACCAAACACGTATCCCTAGGCATGAAAAATTGAGTAGAAGGTCTCAAATGACAAAAATAATGCCAGAAAAGGATTCAGGACGAAAAATCGAGTGGATAGGCAAGTTTCGGAAAATTTGATGAATAGTAATTTTACCGGTGTAAAATACTACGGTATAATTGTACCGATAAGCGCGAAAATATTATCAGTATTTTTAAGAAACAAAAATACGACATGAACGAGAAAAAAATGTAGGTTATGAATTTGTGGTTTAAATTAGATGATTGATTAAAGTTAAATCGCATGTGGGACCCACCTATGGGTTAAGTGACTTAAGTGACTCAAGACTCATCTTTCTCCATCACTTTCTCTCTCTTACCTCTCCTTCTCTCCCGTGCGTGCGTTTCTCCATGGAAGGGTTGGAAGCTTGTGAAATTTTCCAACTTGATTTCTAGCCACCAAATCACAAAACACCAAACATCAAAGTTGTTCCTCTACCTCTGTGATCATCTTTCATCCTAAGAAATCTTCCATAGAGTGTGTGTGTGAAGAGATCCTCCTTGATGAAGGGGTGACAATTTTGAGGAAAATGGGGGCCATTGGTGGTGCTTTACCTTGAATGGACACTTGATTATCAACCCTTGGAGCCTTAGGAAGCCATTGGTTGTAAATATTCCTATTTTCATGGAGTTTTTGTAGAAATCACAAATTGGGTTTTTGTGTTGATGATGGGTTGATGAATGTGGTGGTTAGGAACCTTTAATGATGTTACTCCTTTGTAAATTATTGCTAGTAATGATGTATAATGATGATTGAACCAATAAAATTTATGGTGATATATGATTTTGTAACTTAGTGGAATTGGTGGAAATTGATGAAATGGTTGGTTGTGATCATGAATGTGAAGGTTGAGAATGATTGATTGTATGTTGGTAAGAATAAATGGTAGGATTATATGAGGTGTATAATTGTTAGAATGGATGGAAAACCTTGGGGTACCATTTATGTGGAATTCGAACCATGGGGAAGGTTGGAAGGAAAATTGAAGTATTAATGAATAATGGCGATTGGTGATTTAGTGAAGAGTAATGTGATTGAAATAGGTGAATTTAAGGTTGTGTGCCATTAGGCCTAGGTGACTCTATTGCTTATTATGTGTGTGAAATGAATGGTTTGCATTGAAATTGTATTGATGGTCAATATTGTGATCAATTTAGGTTGCCTCTCACGGACGCGATAGTGGAATATTGAAATTGGAGCGTACCTGTTGGAGCATTGTGCTTGGAGTTGAGGTAAACCTTTGGAACTTGGATTTAGTCCCTTGTATGCTCCACCACACCTAGTGGAAGGTTGTGGTTGGATTTTGTGTTTTTGACATTGTGTGATTATGTACTTTCATGCATTATTGCTTGTTTGTGTGTGAGATGTTTGTGGTCTCTGGCCAGTAGATGTGTGTTGGTTTGGACTTTCGCTGGAGACATCCTTTGGGGATTCCGGTCGGGTTTTGCCATGGGGCCAACTCTGGGAGCGGTACCAGGATGATCCAAACGTGGGACTTCTGCTGGATAGGGCTCATGAGGAGTTCCAGTTGGGTTTTGCCATGAGGTCGTCTCATCCATGGGAGAGGCACCAGGAAGATTCCCGGGAGTTATATGATGGGGTCCTTGAACGGAATCCCGATGAGGATGTTCTTGGATTTGTCCCCAGTTTTTTGTGGTATTGTATGTCATGCATCTTTACATAATGTTACTTGTTGCACATTGAGTGAGCCATGGGGTGGAGTGATCCTCTAGTACCCTTGGTTTACTAAGAAATATTTGTATATCTGACCCCGCGTTTGGGGACATCATTTCAGGTCAAAATGAGCGTGGAGGATCTTCGGGAAAGAGGCCTGCCTAGATAAGGATTGGATCATGGAGTGCATATGGATAGTATAGCTTTTTGGAGGATCATTTTGCATTGCGCATACTAGCATTATTTTGTTTCTTGGACTTAGAGTATGAACATTGGATTGCATGTGATTATATTGCCATGCCTTGGTTGTTCATATATTGTTCTAAGTCATTTGATTATGGATTGTATTTTGGATATGAATTTGTATATTTTGGATATGGTGAGCATGGGGATTGACAATGCCACTTGGGTTATGCTTAAGAACCAATTGTTGTAAATGATGATCTATGGAAGTTTCAATTGATGGAATGATGTATGAGTTTATGGGTTGGCTGAGTTAGGAATAAGTCATGTGTATATTGAGATGAAAATGAATTAGGTACATAATTGAAGAATTAGGAAATGTGGAAAATAAAAACAGAGTGCTGCCCAATTTTTGTCTCATAGATGATGGAATTGGACCTCTTGGCCTCTTGTAAGTTATAGATCTTTCTTTTAGCTTCCAATGAGACCAAGATTGTGTAAATTGGATTAATATAACTCAAGTTATGGGCCAAATACAAAAGTAGGTCAAATTGCCCTGTTTTGGTGCTTGCTCCAGAACTGCGGCGCTATTAGCGTCAAGTTGACGCTATTAGCGCCAACCATCAGGGGGAGGCCGTAGCATTGACGCTATGGGCGCCAATCTGACGCTTTGGGGCATTTTCACGCTATGAGCGTGAGACTGATGCTATGAGCGTGGGAGTCCTGGGGATTTCAGCATCCATTTTATTAAGAAATTCATAACTTAGGCTACGGTGCTCCAAATTGAGCGCGGTTTGAACCAACGCATAGCTAACAGAGAGAGCTATAACATAGTAAGAGATGAGAGTCAAAAGATAAGTTTTAAATTAATTGTATAATAAGAAAGATAGTGGGTACACTGGTACTAAACATGAATACAATGAGTTTTAAGCTTTGTTGGTTTATGGAAACCACTTAGCATCTTTAAATGGAAGTTGCATGGTATTAAGCTAGGGCTTTCATAATTCCGCAATGAGTTTTGAGTTATGATCACGGTTATTTTGAAGATACAAACGATATTAAAAAGAAAAAGTTTTCCCGTAATTACAAATAATTACTGTGATTGTAACTGCGCTTAATATCATATTTGATGATAACACACCGGTCCGGTAACGGGGTGTTACATTATACAATCCCATTATAACATCATACAACTATACACAATTCAATTACCCAATCCTAACACTATTTCAAAACACAAAGTCATGGCATCATCCAAAAATTTCCTAAGTTTAACTCATTTTTTTCACCAATAAATTTATTGCTTTTATAGGTCCAACACATCATTCTAAGACATAATCATCTAATACACATTTTCCATTTGAGCTCTCTAACAACACAAATCATCCAAAGCTCCTTTAGGGTTCATGAAAATAAATCATTCAATCTAACCATTAAAAGTGTTGAAACTTACCCACAAATAAGTCACAAAGGCTCCTCCAATTAATCCCTAAGCAAAGCTTGAGCAATAACAACAAAACCCCAAATTTTCTCCCCAAATTCATGGCTGAGTTTGTCAAATTTCTCCCAAATGAGAGGTTTTCAAGGGAAACTTATTGGTGGAATGGGTTCGGGTGGTGGTTTCCATCAAGTTTCAAGACACAAATCACTCGATTCGGTTAAGATTTGATGAAGTTAGGGGAGATTGAAGTTTCAAGCAATTTTTTTGGCCATGGAGGGTGGGAGCTCGGTTTTGAGAGAGAGAAAGGGAGGGGAAGATGATCATGAATAGTGATTGTCCATGTGGCTTAAGCGGTTGATGTGGGGTGGGTCCCACCGCCACCTCACGCGATTTCAAATTAATTCGAATTTCCTTTCGATTCCAATAAACGTCCATAAATTCATAACCTATTTAGAAACTCTAATTTTTAACATTAACCATTGTCCTTTAATTACCCTTGATCAGATGAATCTGGAGTTTTCCGGTCCTTCGGAGAAAATGCTGTTTTAAGATGTTACGCGCGTCGTAGGTACGCTTCCCCAAACTTACTTATTTCCATCAATTTTCATCAGAAAATATATTTCCTAGTCCTATATACCATTTATAACTTGTATTCAAAACCTAGAGCTCAAAACTCAACCGGCACGCTTTACAGTGCAACTGTACTATAACATTCCCGTCTCGAGCCGGTTCAATTAACATACATATGATACAAACAGAAACAGTGGAAGACTTAACTTACGAAAATACGAGCTAACTTTTTTTTCTTTAATCCTTTTTCACATGACATATCACATTGCATACTTCTTCTAATTTAATTCTTATTTGACGGAGACGAAAATCGGACAGAGTAACTTCTGTAAATCGGACAACTGGGAATTTGCAAATCCCACTCTCAAGGTACCCTGATAGACAATTTATACAGTATATACTTTTAGACATACCAGATATTCATATAGGATCATATACCCATCCATGGGCGCATGCATAACTTGGCTCCGTTCCACTACGTCTAACAGCATGCAATCCAACACATAAACATAAACTGAATACTACATCATCATATCAACATTCCTGAATACTCAAATGTACATGCATACAACTGAAAAACATGTACAAAACATATACAAGCCATATACAAAATAAAGGATTAGACATCATGATCACCAAATAAATAGAACACTATACAACAGTACATGTTCTCCAAAAATAACATCTATAATAAATAGTAGCCTCCGGCTACCCAGAACTCCATATCCTCATACTAGTACCTCTAGCCACGGGGAGTGTCCTTGTCCCATGAGGGCTCTTCAATTAACCGTGTTCCTGAAATCATATCCCCTAATGGGGTTAGAGACGAATCTCTAGTAAGCTCCAGGTTTATAGAGAACTCTTCATACCCTGGGTTTACTTTCTCCATGACAGTCAGATACATAATATACAAAACATTATATATCATACTCTACTGAACATATCTCGTATAACATATCATATAATCAAATATCATAACTAAACAAAGCATATACACAAATCTTATCAGAGACGTACACAGTCATTCCCAAGGGATGACCCCAAGCGGAAATCAACGCACGTAACAAATATCATATACAAAAATCATCACAATAATCACATCAGAACAAAGCATATCATATCAGAGATGTACGTAGTCATTCCCAACGGATGACCCCAAGCAGAAATCAATGTACATGTTCCCAAGGGAGGACCCCAAGCGGAACCAAAAACATATCAGAGATGTACACTATCAGTCCCGAGGGATGACCCCAAGTAGACATTAGTGCACATAGGATCAATGGCCAAAGATCATCACATAACAGAGGTGTACACAATCAATCCCAAGGGAGGATCCCAAGCAGAAATCAGTGCACATGTTCCCAAGGAAGGACCCCAAGCGGACATCAATGCATAAACAAATCAATATCCAGAGATCATTACAGAAATCATATCGAAACATATCAAAGTAAACACATCAAAACCTATCATATCACCTCATCATATAGCTCTATATGAATGCATCTATATCATA
This sequence comes from Gastrolobium bilobum, assembly GCF_033153095.1. Classification (NCBI taxonomy): domain Eukaryota; kingdom Viridiplantae; phylum Streptophyta; class Magnoliopsida; order Fabales; family Fabaceae; genus Gastrolobium; species Gastrolobium bilobum. The sequence continues at coordinate 59,033 of NW_026895694.1, read as the reverse complement.
TATCTCACTATGGCGGAACACAAGGTAGGAGCGAACCCCATAAACATAGAGCTTACTTCTTGGAGCTTTACAATTTGCTTACTTGAAGAACAAGCTACTTATCTTGCTCCACGAGAATCCAAACGTTCACAGTCCCTAGGCACACCTAGAGAAGGAATTCAACACAAAACTCAATAAAATGATATAATGCCATATAAATATAAAAGACACACACTTTATTGTTTATTTTCTTTTTACTTAATCATATTAAGTCATGAGTGGGTGGTTCTTTCTTCAACAAATCCCCACAAAATTTTGCATATTCACTTAGTCTTAGGATAGTCCCAAAAGGCCATTAGAACACTCATTACTCCTCTTAGCACCAAAAAGCCTATTTTTCCCAATTTAAGGCAGAATGCCCATTACAAAGGAGCTATAAGATTTTTCTTTGTCTAGTGCCTAAACCCAAGCTTAGCCACCTATATAAATTATTTTACGCATATAAGTATTCTCACTTTGCGAAACAATATCTCCGAACATATACCTCCTTTGAAAATGGCCAAAAATCATTTTAAGGCCATACAAAGGAGCTACCTTATTTTCTTTTTTAGCTAACCCGACCAAAGGTTTAAACATCTAATCATATAGTACTTAGACCGTATAAGTGCTCATTAACACAAACAAGCACTCTAAAAACATACTTCCTTTGTAAATGGCTAAGAGGCACATAAAGGAAATCATGCCAACTTCATGATTCCAATGCTTTAGTTCATCAAATTGAAGCTTATCACACACCTCTAATCCAAGATTCATTAATTCACATATACGGTACTATTCATCTCTACAATACTATTCATGTATACGTCACTATTCACGTATACGATACTATTCAAAAATATAGTATCTTTAATTTTCCAAATACATTTTCACCGTTAAAATTCTCATCTAAACACTTTTCTCAACATGAGCTAAACCTGAATCAAACTCTAACATGCTCAATCAAACCAAATTTTCAAAATGAAAACCTAAATTCAATCTTCATAAAAACATGAAAAGGAAGAGAATTTCTTACCACAATGCACTCTAGATCAAAGGAGAGATGAGTTTTTAAGCTCCCAATGCCTCAGCTCCATCAAAATCCATCTTTTCCATGAAATTCGAAATCTTTGGGGAGAAGATCTCTCTCTACAGTGAACCCCACCCTGAAATACTGATACCAATGGATTCCTCTCAAAATTTCTCACAAGTTTGGCTTTGGAACGGAGTGATTTGGAGGTCTCTAGCTCAAGTTATGAGCCTTGGAAGATTTTGAATCAAAACCTCCTTCTCTTCTCTCCCTCTCTGTCGCTGCCCGTGGAATTGAAGAAGAAATCAAGGAATAGTAACTCACTTGAGTTGCTTAAGTGAGTTCACTATACTAGCGGGTATAAACTTATCTATCTATACACCTATATTCATTACCAAACTTTACCCACTAGGCTAGAATATTTTTCTAATCATAATTCTAACTTTATTTTCACTTTTTGGGTAACTTTGTTTACCCGTATTTTTACCCCTTAACTGTCATTTTAACTCATTTTTTACCAAAGGGGACTTTATTTCTTTTACTTCTAATTATTCTTCAATATTAAATCCACAACTACTAGTGAAGGTTATTATATGTACCGCGATATTTTTACTCGGTAAAAATACTATTCACTGAATTTTCTGAAACTTGCCTAACCACTCAATTTTTTGTTCTGAATCCATTTCCATGGTTATTTTCATCATTTGAAACCTTCTACTCAATTTTTACCTTCCTAGGGTTGTGTGTTGGCTAATTACCATTTTACCCTTCCTTTGTATTTTGACCTAATTTCTAGAATTTTCACTAATCCTTCCCTTTAATCCATGTTTAATATATTAATATATAATTTAGAAATGTGAGATGTTATAGTGGGAGATATTGAGTTCATTGTGCTCTTGGAGTAAGACAATGAAACAATATAATTATTTTCTGAATTTTACAAATAAGGTATTATTTATTTATTTTGCGCACTATTTACAAACATCAAGGTCCGAATCAATTGTGGAGTATATGGTCATATGGATACGATCATGGAGGACATGATCATAGGTTCTCACAATTGATGAATAGATTCACAGTTGTTAAATAAAGTTGGGCACTTTATTTAGGCTGCAATATTTTATGGAATGTTTTTGTCCGAATCATTGTAAAATATTGGTATGAATTAACATTCACATTAAAAGGATCAAAGAGATATTTGATTAAGGTTGTTTTTTCTGTCACAAGGTATCAAATCTCTAGTTAACTATAGTTATGTGATTGCTCTTAATCCCGAGTTTATTATAAATAGGTAATTGGATAATTCTCATTCTTTGATTTATCAACGGTTGAGGTTCGATCTTTTGAATATCAATAACTCAGTATTTTGGGAGTGAGATTATTTGATTATCGGTATTTATGAGATAAACAACATGGAATTTATAGGATATGTCCCTTTGATATGTTTCGGTACTTATATATTGAAGACACTGGTCAGTGCATGTAGTCTATTAGAGAAACTACTAGAGTCAAGGGAATAAATAACTGATTGAGTAACATAAAGCTTGTCAATCAATTATAGACATTCTACAAAGGGGAAATGTATATTCATGTTATAAGTGTTATTAATCTTGGAGTTCAAGTTCGGGCTTTTAGTGGAGTAGCACTGAATTAGATAATCATTCGTTGATTATCAGGAGCCTTAATTAATAATGTAACATCCCCGTATCGAGCCGGTTCAATTAACATACATATGATACTTAACAGAAACAACAGAAGACTTAACTTACGAAAATACGAGCTAACTTTTTTTTTCTTTAATCCTATCTCACATGATATATCACACATATAACTTCTAGTTTTCTTTTCATTTTACGGAGACGAAAATCGGACAGAGTACCGTCTGTAAATCGGACAAACAAGAATTTGCAAATACCATTCTCAAGGTGCCCTGATAAATAGTTTATACAATATATACTTTCAGAGATATCATATATCCATGTAGGACCGTATACCCATCCATGGGCGCATGCATAACTTGGCTCTGTGCCCCTATGTCTATCAGCATGCATATCCAACATATAATCATATATCTGAATACTATATCATAATATAAACATGTCTGAATACACAAAATACTGAAACAAGTAAATATCCACCCAGTATCAGCCTACAGCTACTCAAAAATTCGGTCTGTCGCAAACCCTCTAGCCACGAGTCATGTCCCTGCCTCCTGAGGGCTCATCAGGAATCTGAACACCTGAAATGATGTCCCCAAGAAGAGGTGAGATAACAAATCTCAGTAAGCTCCAGGTTTATAGAGAATTCTCTATACCCTGAGCCCCCTCCAGCATGAAGGTCAGATACATAATATACAAGACATCATATAAGCAAATATCATAACTGAACAAAGCATATACACATATCTTATTAGAGATGTACGCAGTCATTCCCAAGGGAGGGCCCCAAGCGGAACTCAGCACACGTAATAAATATCATAATAGAAGTGTACACAGTCAATCCCAATGGAGGACCCCAAGCGAAAATCACTGCATATAAACCCATTTACGAAAATCATCACAGTAATCACATCAGAACAAAACATATCATATCAAAGATGTACGCAGTTATTCCCAAGGGAGGACCCCAAGTAGAACTGAGTGCACGTGTTCTCAAGGGAGGACCCCGAGCGGAACTCAACATATAACAGAGGTACACAATCAATCCTAAGAGAGGACCCCAAGCGGAAATCAGTGCACGTGTTCCCAAGGGAGGACCCCGAGCGGAACCAAACATATATCAGAGGTATACACAGTCAATTCCAAGGGAGGACCCTAAGCAGACATCAGTGCACACATATAATCAATAGCCAAGATCATTACAGAAATTACATCAGAATAGAACATATCATATTATCAAATAGCTCTATATGAATGCATCTATACAAAGCATCAAACACAGTCATACAATCCAATCATAGTCCACTAACCATGGTGGAGCACTCAAGTAGGAAAAGACTCCTTAAACATAGAGCTTACCTTTTGAAGCTTTACCAATTTGCTCACTTGTAACACAAGTTACCTATTTAGCTCCAAAGGAATCCAAACACGCTCAGTCCCTAGGCAAACCTAGAGAAAGAATCTAAAACAAAACTAAATAAAATACTGCAATGCCATGTAGTTACAAGACATACACTTTATTATTTACTTTAGTTTCTTTACATTTATGCAAATACACAAGTCATAACCAGTTTTCTTTTTACTTAATCATATTAGGCCATGAGTGAGGGGTTCTTTATTCAACAAATCCTCACAAAATTCCACATATTCACTTAGTCTTAGGATAGTCCCAAAAGGCCTTCAGAACACTCATTACTCCTCTTAGCACCTAAAAGCCTATTTTCCCAATTTAAGGCAAAGTGCCCATTACAAAGGAGCTATAAGATTTCTCTTTGTCTAGTGCCTAAACCCAAGCTAAGCCACCTATATAATTTATTTTATGCATAAAAGTGTTCTCACTTGGCGAAACAGTAACTCCAAACATATACCTCCTTTGAAAATGGCCAAAACTCATTTTAAGGCCATACAAAGGAGCTACCTTATTTTCTTTTTTTATTTCACCAAAACGAAAGTTCATCCACCTTAGAATATTATTCCATCATCAATTCATATGTACGGTACTGTTCATCTATACAGTACTATTCATGTATACGTCACTATTCACGTATACGACACTATTCAAAAATACGATATCTTTAATTTTTTGAATACATTTTCACCGTTAAAATTCGCATCTAAACACTTTTGTCAACATGAGCTAAGCCTCAATAAAGCTCTAACATGCTCATTCAAACCAAACTTTCAAAATAGAAACCTAAATTCAATCTTCCTCAAAACGCAAAGAAAACTAGGATTTCTTAACATAAACTTACCTAGAACGAAGGGGAAAGCTTACTTCAAGCTCCCATGGCTTCAAGCTCCATCAAAACCCCAAATTTCCATGAAATTCGAAATATTAGGAGAAGAAGATCTCTCTCTTCAGTGAACCCCACCCAAAAATACTGGTACTAATGGATTTCTCTCGAAATTTCTCACAAGTTTGGCTTTGGAACAGAGTGATTTGGAGGTCTCTAGCTCAAGTTATGAGCCTTGGAAGATTTAGTTACTATTCATGAACAAAAAGAAAAAGAGAGACAGAGGCCCGCAGGAGACGGACGGAGAAATGAATGAGGAATAGTAATTTTCTTTAAAAATTCCACTTATATAGGTTAAGTGAAATCCAACTGGGTAAAAGTTTATCTATCTACACAACTCCATTCTTTACCAAACTTTACCCACTGGACTAGAATATTTTTCTACTCATATTTCTAACTTTACTTTCACTTTTCGGGTAACTTTTCTTATCCGCATTTTTACCCATTAACTGTCATTTTAACTTCTTTTTCACCAAAGCTGACTTTATTTCTTTTTCTTCTAAATATTCTTCAATATTAAATCCATAAATAAATGTGAGGGTCATTATAAATAACAGATGGTAGATCCTCAGGCTAGCTTGTGACTTGGGATGGGGTGTTTTTTTAGTTAATGATGACTTATGGGTTAAATGGTCTTGAGTTTTGGACTCAAGTTTGTACCCAAAAAAGCAAGTGGGAGATTGTTGGGTTTGTGCTCTTTTACTAAAGCCTAAATGAGCTAAGAGTGTGAGAAGAGCCGAAAAAACCTAGAGCCCAGTGAGGTTAGGGCTAGGGTTTCTTGGAACCCTTATAAATGCTACCACTTAAGTCATCAGCTTTCGAGGTCAATAAACATAAGAGGTAAGCTCAAATATGAAGAGGTGCCACACACTTCCCCTTCTCCCTCGAGAGATAACTTGGAAGGTTTATCATAGAGCAGAGATTTATTCGAGCTAGAGAAATCTGTTCGTGTTATGATGTAGAAGAGAACGGTACGTAAGTTTGTGTTGTGATGCAAAGGAAATCAGTTCATGAAGGAAAATCATACACAAGGTGATTCTACGAAGATCTGCGTGTCAAGAGGTAATTGTGAAATGAGGATGATTCAGTAAGCATACCAATGTACTAAGTCTTAAATCATTTTCGCATAAATTCAATAGTTCGTACAACTCTCATATATGTAAAACAATCAATTCAAATCAAAAGTTTAAAATATTTGAAAAATGACACATTAATAATTTTATATTATATTTTAGTAATACAAAAGAGGAAAAAAAATCATTTTTTTATTTTTATCAATTTATGTTTCCAAAAAACCGGTTTATTTTTTGAAACAAATAATTGAATTATTTTATCAAACAATATTTCTAACCATTTCTATTCCTAGATTAAAAGTTAAGAAAAATAATAATTTATCAGAACATTATCATACACATCCTAAATAGGTGAACAATTTAATTTGTAGCTATGTTTATGTTATTTTGTTTTGTTTTAGTTTCCATCCGTTTTCTAAAAGGAAATGCGTATATGATCAAATTCCACTTGACCTCCTCTAAATGTTAATTCACTAAGAATTTCCCAGAAGTTGGTCCTTATTTTGCTTTCCAAAAGTGAGCAGACATAAAGCATTCAGTTTAGTTTGTAGCTTTATGTTTAGTTTTTTTTCGTTTTCCAAAAGCAACCGTGAATATGAGCCAAATTCCACTTAAGCTCTGCTTACAAGCGAAGAGACCCAAGAATTTCCCTGAAAGAAACAAAGCAGTATAAATTGGGTCTAATATATATTAATGCTTTTTTCTTTTGCATGTGCAATTAACTTTCTTTTAGCCAATATCATTTGGCGATTAAATTTAGATCCACAATTCCACATGCATTTATATTATTTTTATCTCCGTGGTATTTGGGTTATACCTTTTTGTAATGACTTTGAAGAACATCTATGCTTTAATGTGTGGTTGGTTAAATTAAATTATTCACCATCCAAAATGAAATGACCCACCATTGGATGGAACTATAGCTTTTAAAGTCAAACACTTCAACTTTATAAATGGGTGATTACAGACAAATGCGTCTACTTCTGGAATGGACAGCCCAAAGAGCACTTGGAAGAAAAAGCAGGGGAAATTATGTTGTGCTAATAGTCAGCTGGAAACTTTGTTTAAATTTATCAACTTTGTTATGGGGTCATAAAAATGGGTGTTATTCACTTTCAGGGGAAACCCCTTTATAAATACTCAGTTAATTTTGTAAATATGTCTCTTGAAACCCTAACTTTTCTAATTATCACTTTGTCCATACACACATCTCCTCTGGTTTTTCAGCCTTTTATTTGTGCATAGTGATATATTATTACACGCAGTCTTTCTTCCATAAATACCGCTAACTCACATATCCAACAGAAATCTTGATCCACTAGAACCAAACAAAAATTGATGTTTGTTTCCTTTCATGGTTCAATCACAAAAAGGACACCTAACAATCAACCAAATTTGTTAAAACACACTAGTAAGCTCAGGACCTTTGTCACCTATCTGAACTTCCAAGTCTAGATTAGGAAATACCACACATTATGTTAGACATATATTACATTAAATACTAGTCAGACGTTATTTAAATACTTATGGCTTATAATTTAAATTTTTTTAAATTATTTTTTTTATAAAAACAACTAAGATACCATAATATTCAAATACACAATTATTATGTTCTACTTTCCAAAATCAAAAACAATTAGTATGTTCTAGTTTTAACGTTTAATCAGAGAGGGAAACTGCTTGGAGTTTCATGGTCACAAAGAGCTAAGTGTTGCTATATGCTAATGGAGAAAAGTGGTGTTCCCACTAGCAATAACATGCATATACGACTGAACTTCAATATTAAGCTTTTTTAAATGTTGAATATGACTTCCACCAATTGCTATTGGTGTGCATACACCGGTCAGAGGCAGAACAACTAACACTCTTCTCACATTGTTCTCAAACTTAGGGCAGAAGGTGGGGTGGGAGATAGACACCACCCATCATAGTGTTAGAAATATTCAAGAGTGAGTAATTATGAAGTTCCACACTGATTATAAATGTTCCAAATAAGTATTATATAAGTGTAAAAAGATCCATACAATTTGAGCCTTAAGGTTTTGGGTTCAGATATGGTATCGGTCCACTTATTGTGGCTTGTTGCTTGGCCTATTGGTGGAAGAATCCATTGCAAATAATTTTGGGCTCTCTTGTAATCGGTTCACTTATTGTGATTTGCCGCTTGCCCTATTGGTGAAAGAATTGCAAAGAATTCATATAAAAGCCATCATTTAAAAACTTTGCACTTGATAAAAAATCTAGATCGTTGATCATGGAGAAATCGCTACCACATTTCGTGCCTATTACCTGCCTCATAAACCTTTGTTATATTCCACCTTTAGTGAGTTTCTTGGATGTGTACCTATCTTTACTGTTCCATTACTATTCATATATGAAATATTCCTAAGCTTCGTGGTGATTTCCACTAAACATTGACTTTGGATTAGTGTACCTACTTGGGTTTTGCCACCCCAACATTTTTTGTCATCTTCCACTTTCATTATGTGCTCCATCTTTTGTTGCCACATTGACTTTAAATATATCTTTCATGTCCACCCAAAAATCCCCTGCACCCCAATATTAGCTTTGGGTTTTCCCATCCACAAGGACCACAAGCTGATTTGAAAACTTTCCAAAGAGTGGAAATGCGTTGATCCTCTAATTAATGATGGGTTGCTATCACCTTTTTGAATTTGGCAATATGATTGCTCCTCCGTAGTCCACTTTCGATACTAACAAGAAAAATCTTACCAACAAGTGTATAAATTGAGTACTAGCGTATGTGAAGTAACACAACCAAGAGCTTTAATTTGTAGTTGAGAAGTCTATTAATTATAACAAGAATGAAAGGCACTCTCCTTCGCCTGTTTGTGATTCTCTTAGGGCTCTCTCATCTTATATGCTTCAAAGCAGTCCCTATTACAAGTAAATTCTATAGCCATACTTGCAATTTTATTCTTGTAGAGACGTATAGTTCACCTTCTTCTTCCTCTTCTTATTCTCCTAACGAAAACTTGCTTCTATAAACAGGAACTGAAAGCCTTATGCAAGGTCCCCACGTTCATCTTGCACCGGAGAATACCCACAACCACAAGGTACTTACAAATTTGCTGCTCTAAATAAGACTATTGCTAATTAAGTTGCTTAAGACGCACAATGCATTTTAATTACTAGATATAAAGAAGCTTATATATATTCTTAGGATATATTTTTCTTATGTTGTAGGAAAAGAATTATCTTATGTTGTAGAAACAAAAGTATAAGTGGGACCCACATGTAAGAGGAGAGAGAGAAAAAGAATGGTGGGACCCAATCCTTTTTGTGTGTGTAGGAGAGATGTTTATCTCATGTAAAATGAGATAAACATAACCCATATTCTTATCGAACCGGACTAGTTGAGTTTTTGATGGACCGGTGTAAAAAAACAAAAAACTTATATTTCATGTATTTGAATACAGATTATCAATGGAAGAAACTTGCACGGGGAGGAGCCAACCATTATTGAGAGGATGGACTTGGAACTCCATGACTACCCTGGTTCTGGGGCTAATAATCGTCACACTCCAAGGACACCATAACCATAATATGTGTGAAATGCTGTGTTGATTGTTAGTGGCTCTACGTAATACAACCTTATAATGTTAACACAGTTATCAAGTTAACATATATTGTTTCTCAATAACTTTATTTAGTAGACATAATATAGGTCGATCGTAGAAGCAATTATGAATGTATGACGAGGTAAAGGACTAGCTAGGTAAACTGAAATCAAAGTGTTCAGTGTGATTAATGAGAGAACTCAGACCCTTGTGTTTGTTAGTTTGAATTGCTGCGTATTTATTGCAACACCTATGATGCACTTAATGTTGACCAGATAAACATATCGAAGTAATTAATGGACTGATTCAAGAAATATACAATCAAACCAAATTATGGTCCATTAAACATTATTTATATGTTTAAAAAACTAGCAATTTGAAACCATCGGTGGAACTGTATTGGTGCAACTGCGTGGCAAGTGCATAAATAAATTTTTGGAAAAAAAATAAATAAAGTATATTTTATGTCTTCAACAAAAATCATAGGTCTAATTTAATCTCTTAGAAAAAAATTGACTCGCGGTTCCTCTGAATTCCAAAATAGAACCGGTTAGTCGAAATTGTAGTCCTTCTGAAATTCAAAGAAGACCTAAATTAGTCCCTTGAAAAGACTAACATGGGTTTATTTTGGTATTCAGAGAGATTACGAGTAGATTTTTTTTCCCAAAAAGATTAAATTGGGTCCCGTGATTTTTGTTAAGGATCCAAAAAGTACTTTATTTTCCTAGTAAGCTCAAGTTTTTTTTGGTTTATATTCTTTTATTTTTTTAATACATTTAAAATTTTCTTTAAAAAAAATTTAGAGGGCAACGCTTCCAAACCCCCTCCCTAAATGTGTAAACATAAATAAAATTTATTGGTCTCCTATTGTTTGAAACCTAACAAATTATAATCAAATCCCAATTTAAATAAAGTAACATATTTGATTGTAATTAATTGGAAAAAATTGAAAAGCAATAAATTTGACTTGATTTTATATCTAAGAATTGTAAATGTTTTAAACCTGCAGTTATTGAATAATAGTTTGATTTATCTTTATTTTAGAGATTTTATTATATTTTTAGCCATTAAATATATATGTTTTTATTTTAATTATTATAATTAAGAACTGAAGAATTTTTTTTATTTATTAAATCTCAATTTTCTATTTAGCCATTTTTTCTCATCCAACTAGCAATATAACATTTCCAGTTACGCTTTAATTCACCTAAATATTACCGATACTCATTTCCGAATAGATATTGCAACAGTACTACCTAGAACAAAAACAATTGTAAACAGAGGAAAAAGAAAGTTTTTGGATCATTGCAGTGCTGGCTCAGGGGGGAACGCGTCCTTAATTTAGATCCATTATTTTATAGGCCCGTGATTTTATGATAATATTTCTTGTCTAAGAACATAGTCAATTTTACCAGACTTCTCAAATACAAAACTATCCAAATTCAAAACCATAAGAAACCACATTCTCACATGCACCCAATGTTAGAGAGGAAATATAAAAGAAATATCATTGGGAGACATCTCTTATAAGTTTAAGCTGTTGAGTTAAATTGATTAATTATGAATTATGATTATTTTGGATTTTGTCTATTACAATTGGAAAATGACCCATTTTTTATGGAATCTTTCAGCGAAACTGATCTGGATAAAATACGGTAAGTCCGTCAAAGGCCAAAATCCACAGAACAAGGCCCAAACTCACAAGGCCCAGAACAAGGCGCGATGTTCTCAATCGTGCCTGAACCGCCTTTCAACATAACTTCGGAGATAAGAAAGCAATCAAAGGAACCAATGAAGATCTACCGCGCTATTGAACAAATAAACAGAAGACAGCACCAGCTTGCCACCACTCTACCAAGATAGCCTGACATAATCAGATAAGGCTACGGAAGCATCAGCTGAACCTGCAGCCCATGAACAACCTATCAGAAGTCATATCGCCTACTTAAGGCGGCATCAGATCCACTATATAAACAAAGGATACATGCTCAGGTATAACAATCTAATTCAGTAAGAATACGCATAAACCTGACATTGATACTGACTTGAGCATCGGAGTGTCATTGCAGGTACCCCCCCTCCCCCAGTCAGGATCATCGCGCCAAAGGAGAATCAAACTCATCACGTCATCAACAACTACCACCAGCCCAGGAAACAGATAACCCAAACCAAAGTCTTCTCATCTCAACCGTGAGTGATTAGGCCCTATACACTTTGGCCAGCCCATATAGTATTGGTCTGATCATTGCCGCCGTATGTGGGGATTCTATCATTTACAACCCATTCAGTCACAATTTAAAAACATAGTTGATACCATAAGCAAATCCCAGAACGGTTCCAAAGGCAAGCAAAGAGAAACACCTGCCTCCTGTGAAAAATCAGCCTTATCAATAGCACCAATCTCCATGCACCACGACAATCCACCCATAACCCAACACCTATTGAAGCTTATTACCCAGCAGAACAAAAAAATTGCTCAGTAGAATCTTATTACCCAGCAGAACAAAAAAATTGCTCAGTAGAATCGAGATTTAGCTTGATTAAAAAAATCACAGAAGGCTAGAGAGAAAAACCAGGAAAAAGGAAAAGAAAAACAAACAAAACCTGATAAAGAAACTGAGAAAGAGTTCAAAAATTCTGGTGAAGGTGAGCCAGGACATGAACATTCCAAACAAGATCATGGACCCTTTGGTCAGAGCAAGAAAGGTGAAGAAAAAAAAGAAACCCATGAAAATTCTCAGGGAAACTCTAAGACAGTTTCACGTGTCTTGCATCCCTTTACCTCATGTATCATGAGTGTCCCCATTCCCATTGACGTAAAAATTACAGCCGAGAAGTATAATGGAAAGGGAGACCCGCAAGATCATCTGGAATAATTCCAGACAAACATGATGGCACAAGATGTTGCTGATCCGGTAGCTTGCAAGCTATTCCCAACAACCCTGACAGAAATCGCGCTTAGATGGTACTCCGCTTTTCCAACCAATTCGATTCAAAGTTGGGAGGATCTCACCAACCAATTCCTTATACGGTTCGCAACTAGCAAAGCGCAGCACAAGTCTACATATGCCTTGAAAATAGTACGACAAGGAACACATGAAACTCTGCGCGATTACCTTAATAGGTTTTTTGATGAAGCACTCTTAGTAAGAGATCTAGATCCACAAGTTTCCTTACATCTCATTATAGAGGGATTGCTTGAAAGTCCTTTCTCTATGTCGTTGGTAAAAAAACGCCCACATACCATAGAAGAACTAAGAGCGCGATCTGAAAAATTCCTTGATCTTGAAGATTATAAACGATCGCGGGATACTTCTGGCATCAAATCAAAATCAGGCAATTTTGAAAAAGATGTCCAAAAGAATTTTTAAAGACAGTTCTGGGAGAAAAGAAAGTGGGAAAAGTTCGATAATTATACTCCTTTGAACACATCCGAAGACGAATCCTGAAGAAAGTCTTCCAAACTAGTTATGTTCGCATTGTTAAGCCCCCACCATTGAAAAAAGGAGGACGACATGACGAAACCAAATTCTGCGAGTTTCACAATGGTACCGGTCATACCACTGATGAGTGCTTGGATTTGAAAAACACCATTGAACTACTTATCAGAGCAGGCAAACTTCAAGAATTCATTTCTACCTGTAGAGAGTTTAAGGCACAAAGAAGGCGGGATAGAAGTCTTGATCGTGATCAGAATCCTGACCGACAAAGGGCATATCCCAGGAGGGACTACAATCCAGCCAGAAATAACAATGATAAGAACGCGCGCGATGACAGCGCTGATAGACGTCAAGGAATTCCAATGCGGTATAGACAGCAGGTAGCGCAACAGCACTAACTGCCCAATAATGCTGCCGGAGTATTAGCCATCATCGTTGGAGGAACTGCCGGAGTAGAAGCTACTAACTCACAATGCAAGAGACATTTAAAATCAATTATGACAGTTCATGATCACACACAGCCATCTACATCCCGCTTCAAGCGTCAACCCATAAGTTTTGAGGATGATGATTATTGTGACATCATCCTAGATCATGATGATCCATTGGTAATTTCCGCTTGCATGGCCAATCTCCAGGTAAAACGAATTATGATTGATAACGGCAGTTATGCTGATATAATCTTCTAGGATGCTTTCCGCACGATGAATATCCCAGAAGAACATTTAATTCTAGGCTGTACAAATTTGATCGGTTTTTCTAGTGAATGCGTACAACCTAAAGGTACCATCAAAATGTGGGTAACCTTTGGGGTCATGCCTCTGGCTCGTACTGTTAAAGTACGCTTTTATGTTATCGAATATGCGTCTGCATATAACATTATCTTGGGACATCCCACCATTGCCGCTTTAAAGGCAATCATTTCTATGCCTCATCTTTTGATGAAATTTCGAGACTCCACTGGCGCTATTGTTGCTATTAGAGGAAATCAGAAAGCGGCACGTAGCTATTACAATACCAGCTTACAAGTAAAGTCAGCAACTCTTCGCGTTGAGAAAGGCAAGGCATCAATCAATATGACTGACTTAGACATGCGTGAAGATTTGCGCGATGCGCGACCCCAGCCTGATGGTGAATTAGAGGATCTCCAACTTGGTCCATTGCCTGAAAATGTTACCAAAATTGGACGTCACATACCAAAAATTGAGAAAAATGAATTAGTGGCAGTATTATTAAAAAACAAAGATCTTTTTTCTTAGACAGCAGCTGATATTCCAGGAGTAGATCCTGATGTCATATGCCACCATCTTACTCTTGATCCTAAAGCAAAACGAATCGTACAAAAGAAGCGTAAGATCTCTCCTGAAAAACAGCAGATAGTTGATACTGAGGTAACAAAGTTGCTCGATGCAGGGATTACTAGAGAGATCATGTATTCCACTTGGCTCTCTAATATCGTGTTAGTCAAAAAAGCCAATGGAAAGTGGCGCACGTGTACTGACTACACAGATCTCAACAAACATTGTCCAAAGGATTTTTATCCCCTCCCTACCATTGACAAATTGGTGGACAATTCTGCAAGATATCAGATTCTTCCTTTTATGGATGCATATTCAGGGTATAACCAAATCCCCATGTTCAAACACGATGAAGAGGCCACAACTTTTATTACTGAAAAGGCTACCTATTGTTATAACATGATGCCATTCGGTCTTAAAATACCATGACAGCTCCAAAACACCCTCAGAACTTGGAACAGGTGTTTCAACAGTTGCGCAAGTATAAATTGCGACTTAATCCAGCCAAATGTGCGTTTGGAGTTCCCACTGGAAAATTCTTGGGATTCATGTTGACACACCGAGGCATATAGGCAAATCGTGACAAATGCAGAGCAGTCCTCGACATGGCTAGCCCTAGAAATATTAAGGAATTACAACAATGACTAGAACGATAACAGCTTTAACTCCGTTCCTGTCTGCATCAGCACAACAGTAAGATACTATTGTAGTATTTTGGACAATAAGAAAACACATGTTAGATGACTTAAATCATTTATTAGAGTTAAAATTTGAAGAAAGGATGAATATGTAATTAACCCAAATGATTATTGACTAAGTCAAAGATGGCTTAAGACTTAAAATATCTTCATTTCGCTTACGTTTCTCGTCTTCTTAGTTGGCTTTTCTTCTCAAAATCGTGGAGACCATTTGAGAGTGAGCTTGAAATTCATTTTGAGTTCTAGCCATTAAAACACCAAAGCTTGTTTATGAAAATTGTTTAGGATAGCATGGTGATCAAAACCCATTAACCAAACCTTGTTAAAAATCATTGAGTTGAACATATTACCTCTTGAAAATGGTGCTAGGTTGGATGTACATGAAGCCAGAAGAGGTGCTTTAATCTCTTTGAAGCTTGGGAAATGCTCCTATATCCATTTTAGGAAGCCTTGTGCTGAGTAAACTCCATTTTTCTTAATTTTTCATGGAGATTGATAAATTTACATTCTTGGATGAATAGTGAATTTATGGATGTGATGTTCATGGGTTTTTTTAGGGTTTTAATGGTGGAATATGTTCCTTTATTGTTCTAGTGGTTAATCCACCTGGTTTTAGTCATTAGAAGCTTTGAAGTGATGATGAATCAACCAACTCAAGCTTTGCGCCATTCTTGAACCATAGGGTTGGAAGCTTGCTTGATCTTGTGTGAAGCTTGGAAATCAATTCTAGTATTATTTCAAGTAATTACAATGTGAGAAAGCCTTGCTTTCCTTTAGTGTTTATGGTTAAATCACATAGCCTAGTCACTTTATTAATAGTGTCTTAAATGTCATGACTTGAAATGAGCTTGAATTAATACGAAATATATGATAAAGAATGGTGTTTATTGTAGAAAAAGTAATGAAACAATCATTTGAACTATTGTTTGAATTATAGTTTAAAAATAAAGTAAGGGTTTCATGTGTATAAGTCTTGGAATTGGACTTTGATGATGGTTATTGGTTATTTGATTGGTAATATAGGTATGAACCAATTGATAGCTTGAAAGAGGATCAAGTATTAGATTAAACTATTAATGGAAACCTTGTTTCTTGAATAATCAAGAATAAGGTAAGTTCATGAATATGTATTTTGTGTGCATTATGGCCATTAGATTAATGGTGAATATAGAATGCATAATATTGATGATGTTTGTAACCTTTAACTAGGTGATCTTGGTGTGAAAAGTGTTGTGGATTGACTTGCGTGGGCTTGAAGAAAGCTTTGCAAGAAAGAAAGTCTATTAGAGGTAAATATCTGGACCTGGAGTTAATTCCCTTGTGTGTTCCACCATGCTCCTTTGGGAGGAATGGTTGATATGATGTGGTATATGGTAGTAATAGTGAATGGTATGATTATGCGTTGATATAAATTGATAAATTATATAATGATTTATGGTTGATGAATGAGGTGATGATTGATAAATGATAGATGATTGAATGATTATTTGGCTAGTAGAAATGTATGATAATGTTGGGCTTCCCCTGGAAACAACCTATGAGGATGCCCAGTGTGGTTAAAACCTAAAAGAAACAACCCTACGAGGACCCTAGGTTTACTGAAATTTTTATCTAACCCCGTGTTTGGATCACATTTTAGGTACATTTACTGATAGAGTTGGAGCTTCATAGGGAAAGAAGCCCATGTAGAGTTTGGATGATGCATATATGTTAGGATATGTCATTTTGATGATATTTGGCTTATGACATGAGAGATACCATGTAGAAACATATTTTCTATAGCCTTTATCATTTGACATATTTGTATAATGTTGAGAAAGGCTTGTATATTATGACATGTAATACTTGGTATATTTGAGCACTTTTTTTTTGTACATAATATATTTGAGCACTTTTGATGTAAATATTGATGTTCAAATATTAGATGTATGGTAATTGTAATAAATTCCATAGAGATTGATGTATGATATAGCGATTGATAGAAATCATGGGCATAGAGCCTATATATGTAAAAAAACCATTGATGGATTAGTTAGTTAAAGCCTCAAAATGGCTCTCTTGTGTATGATTATCATGGAAGTGTATAAATGGTCAATGAGGTACCAAAAGTATTTGAGGTTTCATTGAAAAGAAGCACTTTAGATTAACAAAACCATGTGTTTTGCTATTCTGGCCCGTTAAAATGTTCTATATGAGAATTTTAATGCTCTAGAATAGGGGAAACAAAAAATGGTTTCTGTCTCTACGCGTTAAAATGCATTGGGAGAGCGATCTAACTCTCTGGGCGGTAAAACTCTGGAAATGGGCATTTTAACGCGCTACTCCAACAACAAAAGGTTCATATAGTAAAATGATGATATTGTGAGCTAGGGAACTCCAAATTGATTGAGGTTTGGAACTATGTGAAGCTAATATAAAGGCCTACAACTCTACAAAATCTTAGAATCATTAGATTATTGGATTAATTCCAGTTTAAGTTTAAAGTCACTTCCTTGTTTCTGAAAGTCCGGTTTGAATCTTGTGGCTTGCGATGGGCGTATCTTGAGTTATACAAGTCCAGTCGAAGCATATAATATATAGTTGGAAAAACCAAGATGTCTAATTTAACATATTATAATATTATAATTTATGGTAAAGTCATGCAATACTAATTTTAAAATGGTAAGTACGATTTATAAATTATTTCTACAAATTAATTGTGTAAAATTATGATAATGTTGATGTAGAATTAT
Organism: Gastrolobium bilobum; assembly: GCF_033153095.1. Taxonomy (NCBI): domain Eukaryota; kingdom Viridiplantae; phylum Streptophyta; class Magnoliopsida; order Fabales; family Fabaceae; genus Gastrolobium; species Gastrolobium bilobum. Next base: position 41,214 of record NW_026895694.1, on the reverse strand, counting down.
CCACTGATTTATTACCCAAAACACATCGACATGAATTATATATCAAATTCTAATTGTTTAAATATAGATATCTACACAATTAATTAATTAATTAAATGAAAGTACATTCCAGTAAACACGTCAATTTTGTAGTTTATTTTTTTTGGAGATAACAGGAAAAGAAAAACAAAAATAGAAATTAAACTAAATGGGACAACGACAATTTTGCCACTTTTTTGGCAAAACTTTATCGAGCTGCCACGCTAGGAAAATTTTTTGCCAAAATGCCACATCAAACTCGCTGCACTGTGAAGCGGGATTACGTGGCACCATATCAGCAAGTTTAAGGACACGTAATCTCATTGCACTGTGTAGCGAGGTTACATGGCAGGGCCTAATTTGCTGCATTGTGCAGCATTTTATGTGACGCTAGTAACAATTTGACACGTGGATTCAGAGGCCCAATAAAAATAGCATTTATTGGACATTAAGGGTGTGCATGGCAACCTTCCCATAATCAATTCTTTTTTAATTTCTGTTCCCGGGAACAGAAATCGATAAAAAACTCGTTTGGTAAAACAGATTTATTTTTTTGTTCTCGGGATGAACCGGTTTAATTTTTGTGCTGGGGAATAGAAAAAAGAATCAAAAAATTTCTGTTTTTTTGTTCCCGGGCACAAAATGAGAAACACTTATCTCTCTCAATCACTCTCCATCTTTACTATCATCACCATCACCACCATCATCCCGACACGACCACCACCACCATTGTTGCTGCCGCTGCCGTACCACTAGTGTCGTCATCACCCCCCACCACCACAATGCCACCTCCAGCATCACCACCACCTCTACCCATCACTACCACCATGCCACCGTCACCACCACAACAACTACCACCGCCACCACTATCACCGTCACCATCACCACTACCGCTATCAACCACCACCACCATCATCGCAACCACTGCTGTCACCGCCACCGCCACCATCGCCATCACCACGCCACTGCCACCATCTCCATCACCACCACTGCCACCACCACGACGCCACCACTACCATCATCACCACTGTCATCAACTACCACTACCATTGTCGCAGCGACTACCGTCACCGCCGCCGCTACCAACCACCACCACCATGTCACAGCCTCTACAGTCACTACCACCACCATCGCCACCATTACACCACCCTTCCCACTACCATCACCATGTCATCGCCACCACTGCCGCCACCATCATTACCATTGTCACCTATCACCACTGTCACTGTTGCAACCACTGCCACCACCACCATGATGCCATCACAACCACTACCACCATGCCACTGCTACCATTATCGCTGCCACCAATGCTGCCAACCACCATCCCCCACCATTGTTGCAGCCACTGCCGTCACCTCCACCACCATCATCCCCACCACTTCCACGTCACCGCCACCATTACCACCGCCATCGTCGCAGCCACTGCCGTCACAATCACCACCACTACTATCATCACCACGTCACTGCCACCACCATTACCATACTGTCGCCGCCACCACCACCATGCCACCCATCACCGCCACCACCACCACAACCACACCATATGGAAAGGAAAGTGATGATCCAAAAAATTTTATATTTAATACGAATTATTTTTTAATTTTATTTATTATGTTATCAAACATAATTCTCATTCTCGGAATAAGAATAGAACATTTTATCAAGCACATTATTTTTCTGAGAAACTATTCCAAGGCACAGAAATAGAAAAGAATTATTTCTTTTCATAAACAATGTTACAGAATAGAATGGTTGTCATGCACTATGAAGCACCGACACTTCAAAAATCCTAACGTGTCGTGTCCAACACTTCCTGACACTCTCCGACACTCCAACACGCGTTATAGAAATTCAAAAAAAATTCAAAGGTTGCGTTGCGTTGAGTTTTTAGTTCCAACTATTAGATTCATTGGATTACGATTACCCTTTAATATAAATATTTGGGATATCTTATGTTTCTTTGCAAAATTGATGAATATTTTAAGTTTAGTTTCATTTTTTTGTTAAATTATTGAATATGAAATATAATATACACTACATAAATTAAAAATATTATTTAATATCAAAACGTGTCCTATCGTGTCAAAATTTAATATTTTTTAGAATTAACGTGTCGGAGTGTCGTGTCGTATCATGTCATGTGTCGGTATCGGTACTACATAGGTCATGCACACACTAAATGGTCATTATTTTTTTCCTTTAGATACTCCATTTGACACTCTATCGTCTTTATTGTGTATTATATTTTCCAAAAAGAAAACAATTAACAAATAAGCATTTATTGGACATTAAATCATCTTTATCATTTTTCTATGAATACTCCATTTGGACATTCCTTCGTCTTTCGTGTGTATTATATTTTTCAAAAAGAAAACAAAAAACAAATCAGCATTTATTGGACACTAAATTGTCTTTATCGTTTTTCCATGGGCACTCCATCGTTTTTATTGTGTATTATATTTTCTAAAAGAAAATAAAAAATGAATCAGCATTTATTGGACATTAAATCGTCTTTACCGTTTTCCCATGGACACTCCATCGTCTTTATTGTATATTATATTTTCCTAAAAGAAAACAAAAAATAAATCGACATTTATTGGACATTAAATCATCTTTATCGCTTTTTCATGGGCACTACATCGTCTTTATTGTGTATTATATTTTTCAAAAAGAAAACAAAAAAACAAACCAGCATTTATTATACATTAATTCGTCTTTATCGTTTTTTCATGGACACTCAATCGTCTTTATTGTGTATTATATTTTTCAAAAAGAAAACAAAAAATAAATCAGCATTTATTGGACATTAATTCCATTTATTCACTTCTTAATCCATGTGTCAAATTGTTACTGGCGCCACATAAAATGCTGCACAGTGCAGCGAATTAGGCTCTGCCACGTAATCTCGCTCCACAGTGCAGGGAGATTACGTGGCCTTAAACTTGCTGACATGGTGCCACGTAATCTCGTTGCACAGTGGAGTGAGTTTGGTGACATGACATTTTGGCAAAAAAAATTCCTGGAGTGGCAATTCGGTAAATTTTTGCCAAAAAGGTGGCAAAATGGTCGTTGTCCCAAACTAAATAGGTCATGGAAGTTTCAACCTCCACCTGATCATTGTAGACCAGGTCATTACATCCTGGTGCTGAACTGAAGTAGACTTGCATATCCCACTTTTGGTGAAAATGCTGCGCTGCAAGCCAGTCTGCTACTTTATTCCCTTCTCTGAACACATGTTGTATTCTAACTGACCAATGTCTCCCAAGAAGCTCCTTAACTAATAGCAGCAAAGGGTGTCCATCCTCATAATTCTGAAAATGTTAATGTTTAGATGTGGAATCACCTTCCAAGTAGATACTCATGTAGCCTGCTCCAAAGCCAATTGGAGACCCGTGAGTACTCCCCAGAGTTTAGCTTTGAGTGCGTTTCTATAAACCAGTTTCCTAGTGAATCCTATCAGCCTTGTACCAACGTTGTTCCTGATTACGCCTCCACATGCAGAAACACCCCAATTTCCAGAACTAGCACCATCAACATTGAGCTTCACCCATCTATAAGGTGGGTGTTCCCACTTAATCATTCAGTTGGAGATCCAAAAAAGGGCTTAGGCCTCCATCCTGCAAGGTTTTTTTCGCTTCCATCATACTCTCCATGTAGCATCGCATCCTAGAGAGAATAGCATGAGGAAGGGTAGCCTTATCCAGGAAGACAAGACAATTACGGTCTTTCCATATTTGCCAAGCTGCAACGCCAAATACCAAGGCGCAGTCGTGTGTATTTGTGATACCTGCACTGACAGAAAGATTAAAATATATACAGTTAGTAAGATCAAGTGATATGAAAGCATCCTATTTCTGAGGGTGTACTAGCTTTCTCCAAATATCCAGCACTCTAGGACAGACCCTTATAGCATGAGTGACATCCTCACGCTGCACCATACATCGAGGGGAGAGATCACTTGCAGCCATGTGTCTGTCAGCTTTTGTGTCATTTGTCAGCAATATATTCCCCAGCATTAACCATATGAATGTTTTTATACGAGGTGGATCATCCCATCTCCAAACTTTATTCCATTACTACGGAAAGTTGTCCTCCTCTCTTGATGTAATGAAAGAATATATCATTTTGACTGAGAAGCATCCATCCCCTGTCTTTATTCAAATTACTCTGTCCTTATTGTTTGTAGAAGTGGGATTGGGTGCCATAATATTTGCAATGTACCCAATTCCATGTTCCTTCTTGTGTAACAAAACTAGCAACCACAAGGTTTCGCTCTTCATGGTTGACTGGGCTTAGTACTAAATTTTCAAGCGGACCAAATCCAGGAACCCACTAGTTAATCCAAAATTTTACTTGTTGTCTGCTTCCCAATTGGATTGATGAACATTCCATTACGTCTTCCCAAACATGCATAATTCCCTTCCACGGGTTCGAAGACTGACTTGGTCTTGTGATGGCTGGAAGTAATCCATCTTCAAGGTTGTATTTGGTATAAAGTACCCTTGCCCAAAGGCTCTCCTTGTGTGTCAAGAGTCCATACCCTATTTTTATAAGGAAATCTTTGATGATTTTGTGCATGCTTCTTAGACCCAACATTCCATGATCCTTAGGCTGGCAAACACGACTCCAAGCAACTAGATGGGGCTTACTAGTGGCTGCAGACGAGCCCTAAATAAAATTTCTTGTAATTTTATCAATCCCATCGCATGTGGACATAGGGAGAAGCCTAGCCTGCTTGGGTATATGGGAATGGCTGTTAGAACAACCTTTGCTAGTGTCACCGTACTAGCCATGGACAAGGATAATTGGGCCCAGCTAGATAATTTATTCCTCATCCTTTCAAGAACATAATTGAAGGTTGCTCTCCCAACACAAAGGTAGTGTAAATGAACACCAAGGTATTTTGCCTAAATCTGTTGTTATGCTAAACCCCATAGTTTCGCACACTTCATTAGCTCTGATATAGTTTATGTTCTTTGAAAAAAATACTCGAGGTTTTTCATGGCTGACCTTCTGCCCCGATGATTCTGGATATCACTCCTGCTTGCTCCATTAATGCCTCTGCAAATAGAAGGAGATTATCAATGAAGAACAAGTAAGATATAGTTAGACACGACCTCTTGAGGTAAATTGGCTTCCAAAATTTCTGATCCACTGCGAGGTTTATCATTTGCGCTAGCCTTTCTATGCACAAAACAAAGAGGTAGGGAGATAATGGATCCCCTTGACAAAGGCCTCTAGACGGTTTAAACTCTTTTATTGTAGCTCCATTCCAAAGCACATTCATAGTGCAAGTGGAGACACAACACATTATCAATGAAATTATTTTCTCAGGCAGCTCAATATCCCTTAGTGTATCTTTAAGGAAATCTCAGTTGATTTTGTCGTAAGCCTTTTCTAGATCTAATTTAAGTGCCATATAGCCTTTCTTCCCCATTTTGCTCCTCATGGAATGGATGATCTCTTGGGTGATAATAATGTTATCTGTGTTGTGCCTACCCTTCACAAAGCTACATTGAATAGGCATCACAAGATTAGGCATATTCTCATCTATTCTATTAGCTATAAGCTTAGTGATAATCTTGTAAGCCACATTGTAGAGGCTTATAGGTATGAACTGCTTTATTGTCTCGGGGCTATCCACCTTCGAAATTAGACGTAATAAGGTTTGATTGATGTCTTAGACAGATTCAAGTTATTGGAACACTTCTTTCACCAAATTCACAACAGAAAACCTATGAGATGCCACTGTGATTGAAAGAAGGCCACATATCTATTACATTCTTGATCTCCTCCCTACTGGGATGAGCCTCCATCCTGGTCAGCATAGAAGATTCCAAACACGGGAATACCTCTTTTATAGGGAACACTAGTTTATGATGGTCTTCTTAAGTATAGAGTTTGGTATAATAATTGACTGTTATTTCGAAAATCTCCTTAGCTTCCCCTGCCCATTCACCATTATCATTTTTCAAAAACTCAATTCAATTTCTTCTTTGTCTGGCGGCTATAATAGAGTGAAAGAACTTGTTCTTTTTGTCCCCAAAGGCTAGCTATTTGCTCCTCGAGCATTGGAACCAGGTAAGTTCTTCATGAAGATAAATAAGGTCAAGCTTTTTCCATAATTTCCTTTGTAGTTTCTCCAAAGGTCCATAAGGTTGATATTTAAGTTGTTCATCAATACCACGGATTCGAGCATAAAGATTAGCTTTGTCTCGATTCTCAGTCATAAAGGAACTCTTATGCCAATCAGTTGCTTCTTGTTGAAAATGTGTGCAAGCCAATCTCTAATGTTGGTTCTCATTCCAACACTACTTCACAATTCTATCGAACTCATTATTAGTGAGCCAGGCTGCTAGGAACCTGAATGGTTTCATCCCCTTATCGGCTCTATGAGGTTGCCCATCCCATAGGAGAATTGGTCAGTGATCAGATGAGTAGAAGGGCAAATGATTCACGAACCTATTGGGAAAGGTCAAGTTCCAAGCTTCATTTAAGCACAGCCTATCCAGTCGTTCTCTTAGAGCACCTATCCTCCAAGTGAGTTAGGGCCCTTGTGGCATGAATCAGACAAGCTACATTCCTCTAAACACTCATTGAATTCATCCATTGCACCCTAACAAGGTTCACCGCCGCCTGCTTTCTCTGATGAAGTTAAGTAGGAATTAAAGTCACCCATCACTGCTCACAGGATCGAGGAGTAAGGGCACAGCAGAGAAAGACGATCCCAGAGACTTCTCCGCTTCATTATTTTCGGGCTTTCATAAATGAAAGTGATGTGTTCCACCCTTTTCTCTTGCCTCCAGGTTAGTTCAATGTTGACATATTGATTATGCGAGTCCAAGACATTTACTTGGACCTCTTCACCATTCCACATTAGCCAAATTCCTCCAGAGTATCTTACTGCTTCTCTTGTGTAGTGATTTCGGAACCCAATTTTCTTTATCACACAATCAGCTATTTCTCTACTAATTCTAGTCTCAAGAAGAACCAGCAACTTGATTCTAAACTTCGTAATCATATCTCTTTTCTCTCTACCCTCTAACGTTCTATACACACACAACCATAAAAACTTGATGATGTTAGGGCAAGTAAGGTGAGCTGAAATCACCTATCTGAGTTCAGAATGAACTGTTGTGCCACCCAAAGTGACAATGGAATATGGAGGAAAAGTCTTCTTGTGAGTTTGTGCAAACTGGAGCATAAGCTCCAGGGCATCTGGTGGCTTCTTCTTTGTGCTAGGCTAGTCATCATCCTACTTTGAACTCTGAGTGTTGCAACACGGTCTGGCTTTGGATTTGATTTAGGGATCACAGGAGCTTTCTTAATATTAGACCGTGGTTTTAGGAGAGGCCACACTCCACTTCTTTGCTTAGAAACACGTATGTTAGCCTTTTGTGTCTAGTGTCATTTTCATGACTTGGGTTAGGCCCATAGTTCTCCTTTGTTCCAGAAATGCTGCCTTTCTCAACTCGTGACTTAGTGAGTCCCACACTCACATTTTCATTTGCGTTAGCTGTCAAATGATCGTTGTCAATCCCTCCTTCCATTACATCTTTCCCGTTACCACCAGCTGTAGTTTTTGTTTCCTTCAAAACATTATTGTCCATAACTTTCGTGGGCGTTTCTTGGACCTGACTGATAATATTCAAATCAGCATTTAAAATTTCATAATGTAAACCCCCTAATCTCGTCGACGATTTCTGCACTGCTCTACCATCCCTCCGTGGTGCATCTGATGCATCGCCACCCTGGTTTTGTGCAACCAGTTGTGGTTTTCTCCCTTGTGTGGGTCTATGAACAATAATCCAGCTCCCAAATGCTCCTAAATCCAGCTTCCTATATTCACTTCGAATAGGAAGATCTGGGGTCTATTCAACAGCATTCAAAGCTTGGTTTACGTGAATTACAGATGTACAACTATCCTTTCTGTGCCCATAGCGTCCACAAGTAAAACAAATCAGATGTAGACCCTCATATACAACCTGATACACGTCTACATATCTTGAACTTTGATAAGAAGGCCTTCCTTAAGTCTACTTCCATATAAATTCTTGCAAACTTGACCCTCTGTGTTATTTCTCCATCACCCACTTCACATCTCTTAATGGAATTGTGATCAATTTTAAGGGGTCTTTCGAACATGCTTCCAATTCTCCAGAGATGGTGAGACATATAAAATTTAATATGTAGACCCGAAATTCTGATCCATATGGCAAGCTTTGTGACATAATCATCAAATGGGTCAAAAAATCGTCCCCATCGTTCACATAGTGATCAGTAACCACCCACGGACCCTCATACAATACATGATTGTAATCATTTTCATTGTTGAATCGCACCAAATAATAATTGTTCTCCAGATCAATGAACTCATGAGCACTAGTCAAACCCCACATCTTCTGAAGTCTGTTGGTGAAGAACTTTGCTCCCAATCTCTTCCCCGATAGCTTAATAATCAACGTATTCCTCCATTTTTTTGCAATTCCCATTATATTCCTCCACTAGAAATCGATACGTAGGGCAAAAAAGGTGATCCTACCCTATCTCCACCTCCCTAAGCTTCGCTTCGAGCTCCTTCTCATCTTTTTGCAATTTTGTCATCCAGTCTCCATTCCCACTTTCCGATCCACCCTAGTTACTGTTGAACTGCATTAGTCTGTCCTTGTACGAGATACCTTTCTCCACCTCCTTCGGGGGTTCCCCTTGTCTTTGGATATGTTCTTCCGCATCACAATCCACCATGATGTCTTCCTTCGTCTTCTTGATACTTCTGTGGAGAAGATCTTCCTCTTCTGTCGTGGAGGTGAAAGTCTCCTTCCCTTGATCACCTTGAGTTTTCACACCACTCTCCATTTTTCTAGTAATTGCCGTCCTCTAAATTTTGTAGTTGAATACATTAACATTACCTTTATCTCAAGTTAATTAGAGAATAATCAGAAAAAATATTAATGGGATTAATATTTCTCATATTTATCTCTTACACACACACAAAAGTGTGTGGGGTTCATATTTTTTTTCTCTTTTTTTTTTCCTATAGTCCCACATGGGCCCCACACACTTTTATATATAAATAGGAGATAAAATTATCCTCTATAATATGAGAAATATTAATCCCAATATTAATATGTTGAAAACCGTCTTTATTTTGAGTAAAACAATGGGCTGAAGTTCAAGGAAAGAAAGCAAAAATTCAAAGCAAACTCTGATAAGGCGAGCCATGGAGGTCAGTGGAGAGTTGAACATTCCAATAGACTGAATGACCAATAGGGATAGGACTGGTCGCAGCATAGCCCAATTCTTCAATACAATATTAAAGCTACGTAGCAATTGATAAAAGGTGGTGGTTCTTGAGGAGTGAGGTGACAAGCAACGTAACTATGCCTAGTTGTTGGTCTTCTTGTGGTGCAGTTCATTATGGGCCATCAATGAGGCCTGCAAAACATACAAATGTTAGGTAGTTACCCATAGCCTCTAATCATGCCTGTTTATTTCTTTGGACTAGTTATTGCTGAGGTTGGCCCAATAAGATGTATTTTTTAAATAACCCATGCTCATATGAAGAGTTTTGCTAAAGTAGGATGTTGGACTCTTCAATAATTCTCCTCCCCTCCCTCGCACTTGCCTCTTGCAAAGTGTTATTCCGAGACCTTGTTTATGATATCACGTATTGCATCGAGTGTTTTCATTAAGCCAAAAATTATAGTTATTAATCAAGGTAAAAGTTAAAACTCTTTCTACTTATTCATACAAATACCATAGCTTGATCTGAATTCGACCCCATATTCGATCTTGCCAAGGCAGAATATTTATTTCTCCAATATTCTATTTGGGAAAAAAATGATCATTCTAGTTGATCTTTCACAGGCAAAAGTCTGAGTCCAATACATTTTTGTCAATTGCCCTTAGAGTAAGCTAATTGAACTAACCCTTTGAGACGAAATGATTACTTTAATTGTCCTATTTGAGAGAATAATTTTTATCAACATTATGGCAGAGTAGGTTCTAAGACATATCAATATCTTGCGGTTAATCGAATTCAACTCAAACAAAACCAGGGAAATAATTCTTAAACTCCTGCTTTTACTTTTTAGGCTTTTTATGGTGAAGATATGCATGCAGTAATTAATATTAAATTATATACCACGATAAGGGACGAAAAAGGGTAGAACGAGTCAATGCACAATGGGAATGATACTTTATCCTTGAATTTGATTCTCTGATATGAAGTTGCTTAGTTTGAACATTGTGTTTTCTTATTATCTCTAGTTAACTTAATTAATGACTTAAAGTTGAATGTCTCCATCCACATCAAAATTTTGGCAGATTCATAATATTAAAAGTGGTATTAAGTGAGGCTCAACCGCCCACGCGGCCGTCCCCAGCATTATTAAAAGCAACTTTAATTACACAAAGTTACTGCTGACTTAGACACTTTAGTGTTACTCTTAATTTAATTAAATTAAATTCTTTATGACCTTAGCAAAATAAAAAAATAAAAAAATGAATAAATAAACACTAATACGAAACTGGTTGACCTCTTGCCACAATGCCACCGAAAGATTCCAAACTTTATGCACCCACATCACTTTTTTTCTCCTTACGTGTACCATTACTTATTTTTTTCTTATTATAATTTCCCACTGAGAGGGACACGTGTCTCGTTTGTGGAATGCTGTTTGTTAAAGCAACTCAACGGTTAACGGGGCTGCTTGGATGGCTACCACGTGTCCTGATTTGGACACGTGTGGGGAACTCTATTTCGGCTTTGGTTATAAAAAGAGAACTCAGTTGAAAAAATTGCACGAAGCTGATGTGGTAATAAGAGAAAGGCACATCAATCTTTTTCTTTTTCGTCCTTTCTATTTAGATTTGAATAAGTTGATTAGTAGCTTAGACTTTGATCTAGTCACGTTCATCACAAGATTAATCTTGTCATTTCTATCGAGTCACGTAAACCTGTTCCTCTTTGCTTTCTTTTGTTTTTTTATTAATCTTCTTTTGTGTATTTTTTTTAGAAAAATTATTTTCTCATGTATTTAGGAAATTATTTTTTTATGTTGTGAGATATTAAAATCCATATTATTCTTTTTTTTTTTTTTTTTTTTTTTAACAAGTGATAAACTCCATCACTTATTATATTATAACATTAAAGATGTTACCTAAAGGGACATAACAAAAAAGAAGCACTTTTGTCTAGCTTCCTTTTTTTTCTTTTTCTTCTTCTGCCGAGACAAATCCTTTTGCTTGCGAAACCGATGAGTGCGAGCTGTTGAGAGTCAATTTAGCTTCTATTTAGCGAACAAGTTTCGTTGAAGAAGACACGAAATTTTTGAAATTAAAAATAAATATATTTGTCTTACCACTTAGGTCCTTAAGGGGGTGTTTGGTTTAGGGATTTGTAAGAGATAGATAGGGAAATGATAACTATGCATATTAGTTAACCATGTTTGCTTCACGGTTTTGAAAACACTTACCCACCTAAGTGAGTTTCCTACATAACCAAGATACCATGTTTTCTCTCCATTTAGCCGGCGAAATGTATCTCATGGGCAGTGTGGGATTGATGAAAAGCTGCCTCATTGCTCAGAGTGGATTCTAGGCAAAAGACGTCGCTACCCTCACTTTTCGCGCGAAAGGAAAATGGCAATCATGTCAAGTAGTACTTTGCAGAGTTGTTAAGTGGTGACTTTCCAAAAGATCAAGACTTGCACAGAGGCAAAAAGGTTAACATGCAAGCGACTGGATGAGCGAAATGGTCTTCACCTTCGCTGATGTTTGTGGTCTGATACCGAAACGCAACCAACATCAGTGAGCACGAAGGTGAAAAAAGTGTGGGAGGTAAGTCGTTCGAACAAATAAATTTTTCGTTTGGGTTGTTGGGTGCTTTCCTCACAAAGAGTGTGTTTTCCCCTTCATCCATGGTGTTAAATTGCATGTAGGTACATGGCGTTTGTGGTTGGAGTAGAGGGTGGTGTCGAGAAGCATTGGTGACCGACAGCAGCATCCCCCTTCAGTTTGTTGTTTGCCGTCGACTACATCATCCATAGCCTCTCGGTAAGTCTGTGGTTCATATGGAAAGGGGAAAGTAATGGAGATTCTGCTGTTAACTTTTCTTTCTTTCTATTTTTCTTATGATAGTTTTGGGCTAGTTGCTGACATTCCCAGAACAAAAAATGGGTATTTTGTCCTCATTAGAAACAGGGACAAGGCTGTTACATTTACTTTTCTGAACTCTACATTCAAAAGTAATGACAAAAATAGCTAATCGTTGTGCAGATTGGGAAAGTTAAAGGCCATATAAAATATGCATAAAATAAGAAGTTCCTTCAGTGGATGCTGTATATTTTTTTTGGAATCTGAAAGCTTTTCAGATTCTCTAAAATAAAATACCTATATCTCTTATTTTATATTGCATCACTGAGTCTGTAGATCAAAGAAGTAGAAAAAGTTAGGTAGCAGGAATATCTGGGCATTAAACATAAGTTCTTAGGCATGAAACAGTGGGCGATGAACTAACTTGATTAACTTATTTTTTTATCATTTAACTTCATTTTGTTCATTGTATATAGTTTAGTTTTAGGTTTGTAGCTTAAAAATTATAGCTTTTAATTTTAGGAGATTATGTAGGAGCGCTTATTATACCAATGGTAGACAATGGATGTTATGGGTTTATCATTTTTAATCTTTGATTTGGAGTTGACATGAAAGTTTAATAGTTGACTTATTTTCTGATGACTTCTTTTACAGACAGATACAGAGCAAGATCATATCATTATTTGTGGATTTGGACAAGTAGGCCAGGTAAATTCTCTCTTTTTTGGTTTGATGAATTAGTTTAGCATTGTCATATTTTCAGATCATTGAACAACTTCTTTCTGAGCGACTTATTCCGTTTGCTGCACTAGACGTGAGAAGGTAACACATCTTGCTAATTAAAACTATTATCCTTTTCTTGTAATTGTTTCTTGTGGATGAATGAGTTGATATATATTACTAGGTTTTTAAGCTTAGTGAATGTTATTTATATTGTAAAAGAAAGCAAATTTACATGCATAATATTTGTTATTTCTGAATTTTGCCTCCCAATGGGGAAAAGAAAAGAAAACAATTGCGATACTGGTTATTAATTTTTAAGTCACCTAGATGAGCCTAGATATAATGTCTGTGATTGTGCCTTACTTTCCTTCACAATAGGTTTGTGTTTGTAGTTTTCTATACTTAGAGCCACACAATAGTTACTTTCTAGTTCTATGATGGGACAATATTTGAATGTGTTACAAGAAAAATAATTGACATGCCATGACACAATTGCGTTTTTAATTGCCATAATTCTATTATAACAAGTTTTCCCAATCCAACTTTAAGATATCAGGAGATGGAAAACTGTTAAAGTAGCTTCTAAGTAGAAGTGCACAAATTAAAAATACCAAGAAAATAGATCCAGGATTTTAATCATATTTGGGAAGTAACCCAACATAAATAACCACAACCATTGACCATAGGAAAATAAGATTTAATAGTTAAAACAACTAATATCACTAACTGAAAGATGCACTCACCATAGGTTCTCTCCATAATGTAGACAGCCCTTTGATATGTTTCCAATGATTTTTCAAACTTGCTTAACGTTGCATACATACTTCCCATATGGATAAGTATTGAATCTAGATGTGGTTCATCATCCTTCAAGTTGTCAATAACTTCTTTCATCTGGCCATTAATTACGAATAAATACAATAGAGAATTCAGAGTGAATCACTAAAAATTAAAGAGGAAAAAAAACAGAATGGAGAGAACCCGATTTGTTCAAAGCTAGAGTATTTACATACAGTTTCTAGCTGGAAAAAAAGGCAAAGTTATTGAAAGGAAAGCAATGATTGTGTACATAACTCACGAGCCTAATGTAATTGGTCAATTCGGGTTTGATATATATTAGTTTCAGGATGATATATGTTGTGAAAATTTTTTTTGCTAATGCAAGACAAAACCTTGACTATCTTATCTTATATATGTATCTGCCAGTTAAAAATGGAATTGTCAAAAGTAACTTGATAAAAATAATGGACATGTCAACACTAACGATTGAACTGTAATCTCAGCCAACAAACAAACCCCTATGCTCTTGAGTTGAGTGTGATACAAAGGTCATTTCACCGATAGGTCACTTCATGAGTGAATGGTGTAAATCTAACTTGATGATCTAATTATTATCATATAGCTTTTGCATTTTATTTACTAATTTTTTTTTGTTGTTAACTGATTTAATTTGTCCCTTTCGTGTTAGATCATGGCCCTGGGGGATGGAATGGAGTCTAGTTTCGTTCTTGCACTCGTTATGAATTTCCAGTGTTTGAATGAATTGACCATGTTGTTAGTCAGTCTGTGTGCTTTGTTAATACAGCATCTTCAAACCAGGAGAAATTATAGGAGGAGAGTAACATTGGATCATTGCGGTAGGGCTAGGGTTAGGGAAGTTAACTTCCTTAGAATAGTTCACATAAGCGATACTGCTTGTATTGAGAACACAAGGATGGATAGAAGGTCTTTTCATAAATTATGTGCGTTGGATAAAACAGTTGGGATTTTGCAGCCAACTGCGTATATGGGTGTGGAAGAGATGGTCGCAATATTTCTGCACATATTGGCCCATGATGTGAAGAATAGAATTATAAAAAGACAATTCATGAGGTCCGGTGAAACCATCAGCAGGCAGTTCTCAAATGTGTTACTCGCTGTTTTACGATGTCATACTGTTTTGTTGAAGCGGCCTGAGCCAGTTGCGGAAACATCGACTGATGAAAGATGGAAGTGGTTCAAGGTAACATAATAGCATAGTGTTTAGGGGAAATATTTTTCTTACATTCAAGTCCATGCATGTTTGAAATGGTTATTAATTTTGTGGTTTGAAATTCTAGAATTGTTTGGGCGCTCTCGACGGGACACACATAAAGATAAATCCCCTGCAAGCTGACAAGGCAAGATACCGTACTAGGAAGGGTGACATAGCAACAAATGTTTTAGGGGTTTGTTCTCAAGACGGTCAGTTCATTTTTGTATTGCCTGGATGGGAGGGGTCGGCCGCAGATTCAAGGGTTCTAAGAGATGCAATCGCGCGGCCACATGGTTTAAGGGTGCCAAAAGGTAATGAATTATCGTTGTGTAGTTGATAATTAACTGTTCATTCTGTTGAAAATTGACGTAACAATTTGTTGTATCCATGATTTGTGTTTGTGTAGGTTACTATTACCTGTGTGATGCTGGATACATGAACGGTGAAGGTTTCCTGACACCGTACAGAGGACAACGATATCATCTAACTGAATGGAGGCACGGGCCTCAACCAAGGACACCACAAGAATTTTTTAATATGAAGCACTCATCTGCAAGGAATGTCATAGAGCGATGTTTTGGGATGCTGAAGGGGCGTTGGGCAATTGTCAGGTCAAAGTCATTTTATCCGGTTAAGACGCAATGCAGGATTATAACAGCTTGTTGCTTGCTTCATAACCACGTAAGGAGAGAAATAACAATGGATCCTTTAGAGATTGATGACGTCAACATGCAGCTAGGTGAAGATGACATTGGCGGAAATGAAATGATTACTCATGTTGAGTCTTCCAATGCATGGACACTTTGGAGGGATGAACTGGCGCATAATATGTTTAACACGTGGAGGAGTCGTGCTTGAGTTGAAGTCTTTTTAACTAGTCTTTGCTGATTTATGTTTGTCGGATATTATGTAGTATTTATTTCGTTTTGGAAACTGTTACCAGCTGAATTATTTGCGTTGTATAATTAATTATCACTTTAAGCATATTACTATCATGTATGAGTTAATCATGTTGTGGTTTAATTAGCATTTACGACCATTTATTTCCGTTTCTTCATTGTATGCGTAAGTTATTAGTTATGCTGTTATATTTAGTAATCTAACGTTCTCTTATTTTCATACCCTAGCAGAAAATTGTCTTTGTTTCGTTCACATTATGGCAGAAGGAAGTCAGCAAGCACAAAAGCGAAGTAATCATACGTGGACCGCTGAAGAGGACAAAGTCCTAATTGAATGTCTGTCCGAGCTTGGATCATGTTGGAGGGGAGATAACGGCTTTAAGGTTGGATACTCCAATGCAGTCGAGAAGATGATGCACCAGAGGATCCCTGGTTGTTCTCTCCGGTCAATTCCTCACATCACTTCCAGGGTGAAGTTGCTAAAAAAACAATATAATGCTATACATGAAATGGTTGGAGGAAACGGTGGAAGCGGATTTGGTTGGAACGATGCAAAAAAAATGATTGATGTTGAGAAGGAAATATTCAATGATTGGTTGAAGGTAACGATTATTGTTTTCAAAGCATTGCATTATTTAAGGCTATTTCATGATTTTCACTATATACTATGTTTAACATGTGTTAATTGTGCAGAGCCACCCTACTGCAAAGGGTTTATACAACAAGCCATTCCCTCACTACGAGGCTTTGGGAATTATATTTGGCAAGGATGTGGCTAGTGGAGCTAATGTAGAATGCCCACAAGAATCAGTGAACCATATGGAACGAGTCCATGCTTTTGTTGATGAGAGTGAAACTGTATTTGATGACTACCTAAATATGGCCGGGGAC
Organism: Gastrolobium bilobum; assembly: GCF_033153095.1. NCBI lineage: Eukaryota > Viridiplantae > Streptophyta > Magnoliopsida > Fabales > Fabaceae > Gastrolobium > Gastrolobium bilobum. The sequence goes on along the minus strand of NW_026895694.1, from coordinate 24,573 downwards.
TACATACCCGAACTATGCCAGGAAACTGCAGTGCCTGAAATTCTAACCGAAGAGCAAGTCGAAGCACCATCTGTTTCTGTAGCTAATGCCCGAAAGGGAAAGAAAAGGCAAAGGACCCCAGATCCGGTAGTTGTGGAGGTGGTTGGTGTCATGAATCGTATTTCCCACAATTACCAGAAAACTACCGATACCATGGAAAAGTTGGTTGCTTGCTTTGAACAACAGAATGCTGGAAGCAACCGGCGGATGTGTATTGTTACTGAGCTTGAAAAATTTGAAGATCTAACTGAGGACCAGATGTTACATGTTGCTGTCAAACTAGGCAAGGATAGCAATTTGACGGACATCTTCATGCAATGTGACGATGGAAAAAGGCGACGCATTGTGTCTGGGTTGTTGTCTGATCACATCTAATAATAGACACTAAAGTCATTTTGGTCCAGTAGGGATGTTTAGTTACAATGGCTATCTGCTTGCTTTTGGTGTGGTTTGGTATAAGGCAACTGATACAAGGTATCCCCATTTTTGGAGTGAACATCAAGGATGGATACAAGGTAACGTATTTTTTGTTAGACCAATTGAGTTATAATATGCAGAGGCACAATTAAGTGACAGCACAAGTCATTGCATTGGTTCGGTTTTGCAGCCACTAGTAGCAGTCTCTATGGAAGTCATCTGGTTGTATGCATTATTGGATCATGTTAAAATTTGTAAGTAGCACCATCAGTGTTATATGTTGGTTTTTTAAATGGGTATTGGTTGATGATTTGTTAATGTGATTGTATGATTTTTATTGGTTTACTTTCATTATTTACATGAATTGGACTGCACTAATTTTCATGGAGGCATTGTTTTTCCTTACAGTGTTTTAGACAAGCTACAAATGCTGCATAATTACACAGATTTGGATGAGATGTGTCATGATTGAAGTCACATGTTTTGAGGAGAGCATCATGTAAACCATCTGATAGCATACCTATATCCGACAGATGCACAATGAAGTATTCCGTTATATACAGCAAACCTGGGGTCGTGATGAAGTTGTTGAGTAATATGTTTGAGTTCTGTGTCTATATATACTGCACTAACTTGCTTACCATCCACACCTAATTATGTATAAATTTCATCCTTCTTTAATGACAATATATAGCAGGGTTATTCTGAATGTATCATGTCTCTTTCAAAACTTTTTCTACCTTTCTTTGTAATCCTGATAGTGCTTTTTATTTTAATTTGAAAACTAAAGTTCAAGAGCATATGGATCATGCTATTTAGCTATCCCAAATTCGGCAGAACAAGTTTATCTATTCCATATTTTCACTTTAAGCTCAAGTAAAACAATAAGATGTGGCTAGATGTAATAAAGCACCATCAGTTGATTATTATGAATGCAAAGTCATGGCAGTCTATATCTTTGAAATCTGATTTACACTGAATGATGTAATAGGTTCGGGGGTACTTTTTTAAGTACAAGGTGTAAACTATGTTTTTTTTTTTATAGAACCCATGTAAAAATTCATCTTCGTTTTATTGGTGGCTGTGAAAAATATATTACATTAATTCAGCAGTGACTATGATGGTACCTGGGACAAGCTAGCTATAGATGACAACAGAATTAATAAAAATGCCAGAATCAGTAACAATGGAAGATAGCAAATTTTTACTGAAATACGTCAGTGACTATTTTTATATATTGGAAAAGAAACTACAATTGACAACTTAGGTCAAGATCAGTACATAAATCCCACTTCACCATCGTGAGTGGGAGACACATTGAATCAGCAAATAGCAACTACAGACATGACGCTTTGCACGTTTTTGTATCGGCGAATACAGCCTCAATTAATAAAGGAAAATAACAAAGACTAGAACAACATCTAAATCTAACTCCATTTCCAAGCTCTTCCACAAACGAAACCAGTAAGCAGAATTTCCAATTTCCCTCTCCTTGCATTGGATAAATTTTTTCCATACCCTCTCGATGCTCAAGTCATTCTGTAAGAACCACTTTTTTGCAATATGGTGAAGTTAACTCAAACATGGGAGTCTACTCCTATTGACGCTTTCTGATATGGCCATTTTGCAGCAAGCAAACAAGCTTGGACCTCAAAATTGACAACAACATGGCCGATTTTCTTTTGCCAAGGGTCTGCTTACATGCCACAGGTCCAGCTCAAATCACAGCAAGTATCGGAAATATCTGGTTCTGCGCCAGCCTTGTTTTTGGTTTACCTTGATGATTTTGCTGATCTTTGTTTCTTTCCATTGCCATCTGTTGCAAATAACAACCCTAATCTTGGTAAGCCATCTTTAACAATTCGGTAATCAATTAGAGAAAAAACTAATGTGCTGCAAAAATTTAAGACATTTATCGATTGAACTTACTTAAGCCAAAGCATGGGTTCAACCAAGCTTACTTAAGCCATAAGTTCTGTCAAATACCCAGATGTAGACATAGATTTATCACTCACCTCAAGGAACTTCAGATCACAGAGAGAATGCTTCCTGCAAAACAAATAAGGTAAACACTCTGTAAATTTACTATGTTGAAAAAACAAAGGAAAGGACTACATCATGCAACCATTGATTTCAGGGCTAAAATAATAATTTTTTGGATGAAGGTGTTCATGAAGGTGTTCAAGGACTAAACAGGCATAGATGCTAAGGATAATAAGGAAATTACTTTTGGGAAGTTAGGAAATTCTTGTCCTGTTGGGAATTAAGAGTGAATGATGAAGTCCTCGGACTGTTACCTAAGATGGCCAATATCCTAAGAAAGCCATTTTAACTTAGATTAGACAATACTCAATGGGTAAGCGCCTGATCATCAACAATTCAATGAGAAACACAGTGATCAGGTAGCTTGATAGCACCATTCCCCTTCAGGACTATACCATTTGAAAAACACATTTGTAACAAATAATAGCCATAGACATAATGGGGAAATTCATCATGAACTGACCTCTCCCATGGTGAGCACTTCTACTGCATCGTTGTGTAATCCCTGTCGAATAAGACACTTTCCACTTGCATCGAGCATCAGTCCCATCATTATGGCCCTGTCAAATGACAGCTTAAACTTTACTTCAACAGTGAAAACATAACCTAGGCTCTTAACTGCTTGCATCTAACAGCATGAAAATGCCACACAGATAAATACCTCTGATCAGTCTCAGAACCTAAATGTACTTTTTTTCCACTTTGATCTTCCATTTCAACGTTGAAGTCTTCAACAGGTAATGAACCATCAGCATGCCTTTCAGCCATTGCAGACAAAGTAAAACATGTATCTTCGCAGACACATTTAGCTGCTTAAATACCTACGATGCCAGAAAACATTAAATTACAGATAATTTCTTAGAATTACTAAACCAAAATTAAAACAAAATACCAACACGAGTGCAATACAAATATACAGGGAAGTTAGTTAACCTCAACAGTGAAAGATGGCATAACAGGTTCCAATAAACATGCAAGAAGATATACAAGCCCAACTGCAGTTTTCATAACAAGGGCGCAGAGAGATTTGGTTTTCCTTGTAAAGACCTACATATCAAAACCTATCAATGCAATGCAAACAACATTTCGATATTTATCAAAACATATTAATTGTGATTAAAGAGAGACAATGACAAGAAGAAGAATAAGAAGAACAGGCCAGTGACAATGTGGTCTTACTCTTTCCTATACCTTGGACATTAAAATCAACATGATCAATTACAAAAGTTTGTGCATATGATTACCAAACTTTAGCTTCAAAGAGGCGAGTCTGATGTAAACTTAGCTGAGAACTATGACCTGAATCTTGAGCATCACCTATCTCGCTGTGAAGTAAAGAAATCAGTATATTCATCTTGCAATGACTCAAACCAACCGGCACCTAACACAATCTGTCAAAAACGAATACAAAGCAATGTGCGTAGTAGGAAATAAAGTAACATACAACACAAACATAACTACATCAACATTTCATTACATACGTTGATAACATATTTAACATACAAATATGATACATAGTACTGTCAACTGAAACCAAAAGTATATATAAGTGCCAAAAAATTAAATCCTACCTCTACAACATCCACGACGATGGTTCCCCTAAATAACAACTCCACACAACATAACAACACATATGGTAATGCAACACATTTAGCAACCCATTACAATACAACTCAACGAAAGATCAACATTGCAGTAATGATGATCCCAAATGTAATAACAATTACAATAAGCAAAACACTCTGTGATTTCATAGCATTCTCCAACTTCATACAACTACGGCAACTCGGTTCGTCAAACCACTCGAAAAAATGGCAATCATGCTGTGATCTGGAATTAGGACATCGAAGAAATTGTCTTCCCGGATTCCTTTGTGTATGAGACATTCGCAACGCAGCCGGCACTCCGCAATAGCACATCTTCACCCTAGAAGGGGACAAGGACGAAGCATGCCTCTAAATGACGCTTTCACCTCCACCTATGCCAGACCCACATCCACCCATGCTTCCGTCAATGGTTGTACTATACTAGTTTCCAAGACTCCTCCCACGACGCAATGTGTATTTTGGTTACTGCCGTAAGAATTTGTGTTAAGATCGCAACTTAAGTTAAACTTATAGCCAACAAACCAACACAAATGTATATAGTCTAATCAAAAACAATTTCCTTATAAGATTTTCCAACAGTTTTAAGTCTTTCAATTACGGGAAAAATTACAAGGTACACTCATAAATTTAAATTATATGCGTAATTAATTTTTTACTTCTTTTCAGCATAACAATGGTGGTAATCCAACAATAACGCAGAAAACCATCTAAATTGTATGTCTTCCCTGTTCATTTACCTCCACAAATAACTATTCGTCCAGCTGAAATGTATATTTCTCGCCAATCACAAGGGCAAAATCCAATTGCTTCCTTCGTACAACCTGAACACAAAAACACGGTACATGAACATGACTTACCTCACTGAAGTCGAACCCTAACGTATACAGTGATACCCATATCCAAATAGAACAAAGAGCGATGATCTTTTTTGGACCAGAACAACAACGAAACCCATAACTAAATACAACAAAAATCGAAGACCATACCTCTCCAAGTCGAACCCTAACGTCTCCAACACCATGCAATGCAGCAAAAAACCGTATGCCTTCTTCCTATGAGTTGGATGAGTGTCTGGAACACGGTCGCGTCGTCCCCCTTGTGATGGTCGCTGAGCACCAAACCTCGACAGCTCACTTCCAAAGACACAATTTTTCGTTTTTTTAAAATATGGTCGTTGCCATGGTCGTTGAGGCAGGGTTATTTTAACTCATTTTTGGAATCATTTTTACTTTTAAAATAGGGTTATTTTTGTAATCTTATATTCTTTTCCCATCTATATTTTACCTACAACCAAACATAGATTTTATAAATGCTACCTAATTTCCCCGGTAAAATTTCTTACAACCAAACAACTTTTTTTTACATTTTCCTATCAAACTCATTTCCCCCCATTTCCCTATCAATATCATTTCCCTATTATTCTTAAAATTTCTCCTAAACCAAACACCCCCTAATTGTAAAAGTCAATGAAGAGGAAGTCTGTGATCAGTTAATATATGCATTAAATGTTATCCGTTGGCAGGGGGAGTTCAGTGGAAACTATCATTCCACATATTAATGGGTAAAGTAAAGTAACAAAACTCAATAACAAAGTACGACACCACTTTCTCAACATCCTAGGTGGTGTTTGGTTGATGGATTTTTTTATGAATAATAGGGAAATGAGATTACTAGGGAAATGGTTGGAAGGTGAGTTTAGTAGGAAAATATAAAAAAAGTTGTTTGGTATAAAAAAAATTTACCGGAAAAATTAGGTAACTTTTGTGAAGTCTATGTTTGACTTTTGGTAAAATATAGATTGGAAAATAATGTGGTATGACATAAATAACCTTGGTTTTATACAATTTTGCTTCCTTCCCATAATGATGTGCTAAATTTAGTACATCGTTACCGGCCAAAGTTTTTGAGCTCTTTTCATGGCCTACCACCTTATTATGATCCTTATGAATTCAAACACACGTGCCTGTCCAGAAGTCAGCCAAATGGACTTATTGACCGATCTGCTGGAGATGAGGAAGGCCTTGAACCATCAAGAGAAACAAAAATATGTGTTGCAGTACCATATGTTACAGTAAAAGTTTTTCCATTCTCTGAAAAATGGACGGAATTTTCTTTATTGCATGAAACAGATAAGAGCTCAATACCAAGAGGATGCTCATCGACCTGAAGGTGTTGATGTTGATAATTTTCTTGTCAATAGGGAGGCTTCTTCTTGTGTATATTCCATCCATGGATCCTGTAAAAGAGGCAGTAAATGTTCATTTTCTCATTCATTTCAAGCTAAGAGACCCTAGTGCAAATTCTTCTTTTCCTTGCAGGTAATGAAGATAATATCAGAGGGTATATTTGTCTGATTTTTAATGGACCCATGTGATTTAGCCGGCAGTCCTAAAAAAACCACTTACCACAAAGCTTTTTGAACAGTGAAGAAGTCTAGTAAAACTCTTCCAAAATGAAATAGCTATGCATCTGAGTTGCCTGGGTGTTCACCCATTTCCCGGTGTCCCAAACGCATCATTTCCATAATGCTCACTTCATTTGCATGGGGTAATGTCAAATACCCTTCAACCAAACACCACCTAAAACATTTATGTTCTTTGTTTATCCCATGCAATTGAAACAAAGTTTCCTACCAATATATCACTTTCAAGTGTAGAAATTATTTAATTTTAAAATATACCTTAATGCAAGCCTATATTGCCAAACTTTTTATGTAAAAACCATCAATCCTTAAAATTTAATTTGTTGGATGCTGTTTTATTTGATCTTCTTATTTAGAAAAAATTAATTAATTTCCTAATTGTTCATACATAATTCAACACTTGGATTTTTCTTCATTGTTTCACAAGAATTTTGTTTTTCTTTCCAATAGAGTTAAAGAATATATATAATATGTGTGTGTAAATGATTATCTAAACTAAAATAAAAATTACATATGTTATCAAAAAAACAAAAAATAAATAAAAATTACATATGATATTGATTAATTTTCTATTACATTTAAGGGAAAAGTGTTTGTCTTTTTAAATGACACAACTTATATCATTTCACTCTTACAAAGAGGTGAGACCCATATCTTTATTTTTTTTGTCTACTATCTCTCCCCCTTTATCTATATCTTTCTCTCACTTAAAATGACACAACTTTACATCGTTTAAAATGACACACACTTTTCCCTAAATGTAATGTTCCAATTTAGAGTAATGGGTTGATCAATTTTGGTGCGGTTGTTTCTCATCCTTGTACGCAGTGGTGGACCCACTTGGGGCAAATGCCCGCAAGTGCGGTCATAAAAATTTTTATTTTTTTTTCTCTCTTTCTTGGTTGCAGGTCCTTATTTGTTTCTTAGTTCAATATATATAGAGTAAATACTATTTTTGGTCCCTAACAAAAAACACGGTCCCCATTTTAGTCCCTTACAAAAATAAATTAGTCAGTTAGTCCCTAACAAATTCAAAGTGGACCCATTTAGTTGAAATCGTGGTCCTTCACAAATTCAAAAAAGACTCATATTAGTCCCTCAAAAGGACTAAAATGGGTTCACTTTGAATTTGTTAGGGACTAACTGACTAATTTATTTTTGTAAGGGACTAAAGTGGGGATCGTGTTTTTTGTTAGGGACCCAAAAGGGTATTTACTCAGATATATATTAGGAATAAATGTCTTTTAAGTCCCTAACAAAACACATGGTCCCCATTTTAGTTCCTTACAAAAAAAAATAGTCTCCAGGTCCCTAAAAAATTTAAAATGGATCAATTTAGTTAAAATCGTGGTCCCTTATAAATTCAAAGAAAACCTACATTAGTCCCTCAAAAAGACCAAAATGGGTCCACTTTGAATTTCATAGGGACCAGGTGACTACTTTTTTTTATAATGAACTAAAGTGGGGACCAGATTTTTTGTTAAGGACCAAAAATGATATTTATTCTTATATTAGTTAGCAACGTAGCAACGTACGGAGATGATTAAAACAACGTAGCAACACAAATTGATTAGAGAGAAAATTTATTCTTCCTCCTCTGTCACGTACCCATTCTCATGCTCTCTTCATCCTTTGTTTCCTTTTTCATTTTTATAAAAAGAGAGGATTGATTGCAGGTCTGACATTTTCACATAAGTTAATATCTAGAGACGAGGCCTTCACTGTGATTTTGTTTGCCTTCTGTACAGGTAGTGTTGACTTTTTTATTCACCACTATAAAATAGAATGATGATGCATGGAAGTACTAGAGTATATTCTTATATTTGTTTTGGAGGATTGATAAGATTTAGGGGGGAAATAATTGGTCAAACTATTGCCTGCAGCTTGTTATGGAAGCAACTAGATTATGATCGGGTTCAAGCGTTGATTTAAACTTTCTTTACAAAAAAAATTTTCGGGGCGCTGCCTCTGAACCCCCGCCACTAAATGTGCGGACAAAAAAAAAAATTTCTGGGTCCACCACTGCTTGTGCGGAGTAGAGTTCAGCATATGTTTAAGTTTCTAAGAACACTCAATCATAGATGGCTAGCCGAAGTTACTATTGTAGCCCTTATGTCCTTCGTTGTGTAACTACAAGAGGTTTGTCTAGGCAGCTAGATATCTAAGATCATTCCTCTTTGCTATCAACTACGAAAGTTTGAGTGGCAACAATTGTCATGATTTTGGCGAGTAAGGAATGATGTGCACTTGCAAGGACTCCGACGCTCTAGTATTGTTAAAGTGAGGTTGAGTTTTCATAAAGAAAGGTGTGTATCTGAGGAAGAATATTCTATATATGAAGGTAATTTTAAGACGTTACTATGGAGTACTATGTGAGCTGCTACTCTAAGCCGTAAGACACAGCTCTCAGCAGGTGGTTTGTTAGGGAAGTCTTGCTTTTGTGGCATGAGATAGTGTATACACAAAGTATCCAAGCGTCAATTTGTAAGAGTGATGACAAGGATGGCATTGAGCCTGCTTAGCATGTCAGCTGGCTAGACAATGTATTTGATCTAAACAGTTGTCCCACATTCAATGCTCTACTTATCAAAATGTGGAGTTACGGGTGCTTTTGTGAGCCCTTGATAACTAGGTCCAGGGGTTGCATCCATTTTTAAATGTTTGACACCAAAGATTTTTAGTTTTTGCTTGAAGATTAAGGGACAACGTTTTAAGCCTCGACTTTAAATGAGGGTCATAGGTTTCACCACTGGCTTTGATGACACTAGCCCAGTGGTTTGAGTCTCAACCTTGAAGAAGAAGGACCAGAAGCTTAATCCCCCGTGTAAGAACCTACACCGATAATTAAGGAATGTAATTAGATAATTATGAGATTAATGAGATAATTTCATAATTGACCCTAATAATTGTGTTAAGGCTTATATAATTATGGTAAGTGAGCAATAATGTTGAAAGTCATTTTTCTGACGAAAAGTGCAGATACCGGTTCTGCTACTCGGTATAAATGCGTACCGATGCAGTATCCCAGAAAATTATAATAAGTGTACGAATATTTCTAGAATAATATGTATGACTGTGATTTCAAGTTTCAAGTTAAAATAATGAGAACTGGTGCCAGAACTGATACTGACTATGAAAAAGTGTGTACCAGAAAGGTGCTGCGAAAAATATAATAAAAATATGATAAATCTTGTAAAAATGAGTAGGTTCAGAATCCTAAGTTTGGGATTAAAATGCTAAGCGTAGCAACTAGCGCTAATACTGTGTGTTAAATTCCTAAGTGACTATAAATGCAACTTTTGGCACATAACCCTAGGCCATATTGGCTTCCTACGTGAGTCTTCAGCAGCTGAGTGTTTCTCTTCTTGTCACCTTCACCGTTCCTCACTCTTTTGAACCAAAGGTGCCATTTTTACTCTTGGTTTCTCTACCAAAACACCATTGCCTTGTGTGGGTTGGTCTTGTGAGGTTGTAAGTGGCTTCATTGCTGAGTTGTATCCTCTGGTTGTGTGTGTGGAGGTGCTGAGTTTGAGAGTTTGTTTGACGGAGCTTGGTTCTTTCATTTTGAAGCTCCAAGGGGTGATCTTTGGTACAAAGAACCAACCTTTGATCACCATTTTCGTGCACCTTGTAGTCACAATCTTTGGAGATGGTTGGTGAGCTCCAAGAGCAACCTTTTTCTGAGTTTGAACCTTGGATAAGTTGTGCAACTTTTGATCATGAGTTTTAATGGGTTAAAGTGGAGTCTTGCCATGTTTAAGGATTTAAACAAGTAACCAACTGGTATATGAACTTAAAAGAGGATAAAAATGCATGCTTTAACGTTGGAATGAGTTAAAAACCCAACCTTTGGAGTGATATCTCGCAAAATGCAGAAACTGTATTCTGTCGCGAAATATCCGGATATGGATATCCGGATATGATATCCAGATATGCATATCCGGATATGATATCCGGATTTTGATATCCGGATATTGATTTCCGGATATGGCCCAGACAAATATCCAGATATTTTGGGTTTTCGAGAACAGTGAAGGTACTGTTCATACAAAATGGTATTCTGGGTTTGTGGACCCTAGATTGATGAAGTTGAACTTCTGTAATAATTAATCTAAGTCAGAATCTAAGTGATTAAGGGCTTATGGCTTTGTGAGAAGCCTAAAGACTTGAAATGTAAAGGAAAGGCGTTGTCTTTATGTTGTATGCTTGTAGAGTATGTTTATTGATATGTTAATTGGTCCATAACAGATTGTGATTCTGCTGTGTTTGGACTTTGAGCTTGTGTGGACTCTTGGATTGGATAGTTAGCTTAAGAGGTAAGCTTTCGTGTCCTCGGTTTAGCCATTGTTGGTTCCACCATACCCCATGGGGGAATGGTTTATATGCATGATGTGTTTTCATGCTCTACTATTTGATATTTGAAATGCTTGTGAGCTGTTAAGTGCAAGGGCCTTATAATATGCATGTGTTGTTCCATTTAGACGGTAAAGACGGTGATCCGTGGGTGGATTTAAGTGGCGTCTTGCACTATTGTAGGATTTAGACGTACATAAATCTTGCATTTCTCTGGCCAGTAGAATAGTATTGACACACATGACATGATTATTTGTTTGCATTGCACTGATTTTGGGAACTGATATTATATGTTGCTTTTAGAACTTATTTTGCACATGTAAGTGAGCTTGGGGTGGAGAAATCCTTGAGGACCCCTTGCCTTACTGAGATTTCTGTTTAGAGACCTCACCCCACGTTTGGGGCGCTTATTTCAGGTAACTTGGGGGCTGATGCCTCTAGCGGCAGGAGGCCGGAGCTTATTTGATTATTTTATGTTGTATGCTGACATGACTGTATATTGGATGCTGTTTATGTTTTCTGTCATTATTATGATATTTGAGTTGAGACTCTTATTGGGCTTGTTGCCTTATTGGGTGATCATGGGGTTTGTCCATGCCGCTTTGATGTTAGTACTTTTTGCTTGAGTTGTACAAACTATCAGGGTTGTTCGGTCTACGTGTTGTAGTTCCGTGGCTAGAGACATATTTATGTTATTTATATAGAGGTACTTCAGTTAGCTGTCTTTTGCAATTTACATATAGGCGATGTTTTGAAAATGATTAAGTAATCAAGTTGGTAATGATAATGACGTCATAATTGAAAAGAAAAAGATATTCTGCAATATTTAATTAAGCGTAGCTTAATACGATGACATGTTAACAAATCGGGTATACACGGGGTGTTACATTTTATGGTATCAGAGGAAAGGTTCTAGGAAAAAGCCTGTATGTATTGCAATAATTAGGATGCTTGGTTGAGTCTTGTCTTGTGTGTTTGCTCTGTTGGGTTTTATTATGATGATGCATATGTGATCACATTGTGTGGGTCTGATCAACTCATAATTTGTGTAACTTGTGCAGAGTCACAGTAAATCCTAGGAGAACTCGCGAGACTGCTGAGGGTCAACCCGACCTGATCCTGACTGCATTGGTTGAGATGCAGGACGCCACTAGATTGGCCAACATGACAATGATGGACGCTGCTAAAGAAGCGAACCAGAAGGCCACAGAGAATGCTCTTGAGGCGAATCGGTTGGCGAATATGACCATGATACGGGTCATGCTGGAGGAGATGAGAGCTAGTCTTACTGTTGGCCAGTATCCTCCGCCACCACCTCCACCGCCACCACCGCTGTCGCCTCCACCTAGTGATCAGGACGAGAGCCTGAGTCACATTCGTAGTGCTACTCATGTCACTGGGGTGTTAGAACCCTATTTTGAGCCTGCTGAGGACCGTGACATGATCGACCGTCGGCTGAATGCTTTCCGAAAGCATAAGCCACCTTCCTTTGATGGGTCTTATGACCCTATTGTTATGGCGAGATGGCTACAGGCGTTGGACAAGATCTTTCGGGTCATGCAGTGTACTGATCTGCAGAAGCTGATGTTTGCGACGTATATGCTGGAGGGTGATGCCCATGAGTGGTGGATGAACACCTCTCACGCTTTTGAGATGCAGGGTCATGTTATGACATGGCCATTCTTCGAGGATTGCTTTCTGGGTCGGTATTTCCCTTATGATGCACAGGAGAGGAAGCAGGGGGAGTTCGACAGGTTGGTGCAGGGCTCGTTGTCTGTTGACGAGTACCTGGCCAAGTTTAATGAGCTGGTGAAGTTTGCACACTTTCGGATGGCTGTGCCAACACATATGTTTTTGGTTGCTAAGTTCCGCATGGGACTTAGTGAGGAGATAGTTGATCGCCTTGCTGGAGCTGCATCTAGAGATTTCGGCACTTTGATTCAGCAGTGTCGGGACATCAAGGATGTCTGTATTGTGAGTAAGGCTGATGCTCACCGGCAAGTGTACCGATCGCACAAGTAATACAGTGATAAGAAAGTATCGTCTCCACAGGGATTGAGATCGAATATCAAATAATTTTCCTTTGAAGATGGAAGGAATTCAAATAGGTGTGTGAAAATTGTTGTTTATTTTGGTAAAAATAAGAACTGAAAGTAAGAACGTGTTTTTAAAATTTTTGTTATGAAAAATAAACAGAGATTGATTTTATAAAATTGGAGAAAACATTGTAGCTAGAGTACACTCACCAAATGATTCCCACTTCTTACTTTGGATTGATTTACAATACTCATTTACATAAATACTCAGATAAATTATCATCTAAAAATATTATTAGTTAACCCTCAATTCCTTGCAAGATTAACCCTTTAACCCCAATTGGAACCCCAATTCCTTGCAATGTTCCTTATGGATTTAAGCAATGAACACAATAAATTAAGCATCTGCAATCAAATATACGTCTATTCCTAGCACGCATACCAATTGTTATCCTACTCCCTTTCAAGAATAAAAACGCCAATATTCCTATCTAGGGTTCTAACCCTCAAACTATCATCAACTATCAGATTGATCAGTTCTAATAAAGAAGATTGAAATTACGCACAGAGTAGAATTAAAGATAAATATATAAATGAGTAAATGTAAACCAATCCGTCGTAACAAGGGTTCACATAGGGTTTGTGACCCTAACTACAATAAAAAGAACTAGCCAACCATTATCATGGCTAAATATTCAATATTTAACATAAACTGCTAAATGAAAAGGGGAAGAAGAAGATGAAATAAATCTCCAGAACCCTCTCTGAGCACCACCGTCGTCTCTCTTCAATATTCAATACCACTTGGCGCCGTTCCTCTGTCCAAATTGCAAAAGACTGTCCTGAACTTCTCGTAAACCGGCGCGACTTGGCGCCGGTGTGGCGCCACTTGGCGCCGTGTCCCTGTGAATTGCCTCAACATGTCATGAAAAGTACGCACAGCGGCGCGGGTTGGCGCCAGTGTGGCACCAACTCGCGCCACTTCAAGGAACACGCTGCAAACATTGTAGAACGGCGCAGATCTGCGCCATGGTGGCATCAGTTCGCGCCATGTTGTTGGAATTTGTACTGTGCTACAACCGTGTGGAGTCACGTCAACAGGCTTTTTACAATTTTGTAATTTTCACTTCTTCTACCTGTATAAACACAACCAATAGGTGAGAAATATCATTGACATGGAAAGAATCAATATAATAAGCAAATATGTATTTAAATTGCTCTTTTATGACTCAATTCGTATCAATTTCAGCTTAGAAAACTACATCTGCCAGAGGCACATCAAATCATTCCCAGATTTAAACGTTGTTTTTCCCAGCAATGTGCAAGACTCAATCCAGGAAATATTCAATTACTCCAACATAACAATCCATAGACACTCTCAGACACAATATGCCATGCATGCCTGACCCAATATCATAATCTCCCAACAATGTCATCAGCTTCTGAAAGATACAAGTCTACATTGATTACCCCTCACACAGATAAATAATGTCCACTCAACACTCAGTGTTTATGGGTATCATGAGCACTCAATCAATCACATCTATAACACTACCATAGGCTTGATCATATTCTCAAAAATTCTTAAAAATGAAGAATTAAACACATGCAACAATTGTTCAAAAGGACTTCACAAGTTGTAACTTGGTCGGGTTAAAGGGTAGGAATATATGGATATTAGCTCAAACAACAATGAGATTGAAAAACTGATATTATTTCACTTTAACACATTCAACTCAATAGTTTTGCTCCAGTAACATTCCCACAAAATTTCGAGAATTAATTCCTTTCAGCCACCTTTTATGCACATTCATTCTTTTCCTTTTTCTTGCTTTTTCCTTTTTTTTTTCTCCCTTTGTTTTAAGGGCACAGATGAAATTTACATCCCCTAATTACTTGACCTTTGTGGAGCTTACCTCAATTTCTTTGTTTTATTTTCAACACATCAGTAATTCAATCTCAATCAAGGTAAGTCACATGGATATAGGCTAAGCCATCAATCAGACACAGGTCATTTATCAACAAAATAATTTCAGGCTCAACGGCTAGCAATGGAAAAATTCATACAAGTGGACTATTTTGGCCATAAGCTAACAAGAACAAAATGCCTTTATCATTTCAACCAATGCATGCATAACAGAGAAACATATCAAGTTCTAGAGTGTTGCAGAAGTGAGGTCTCTCAACAAGAAAATTTAGTGTTTAAGCTCAAACCTCACAGTTATGGTATCAATATAGACTCAAGAACATTATCCTCAGACATTATCAGAATTTCACAACATCCGTTCAGACAAACGAGCAATCATGTAATCTAATTATACCTATGCAATGTCATGCCAGAATGTCATACACATACTTCCTAACATTCAATCAAGCACATTAACTGGATAAGCACATTTAAACATGAGAATTGCTTGAAAAACAGATCAATATTTTTTTTTAAAGCGCAACACAAAATAACTAAGAAAAATTAAAAGAGTTTAGAATATCTCCCCTGATAAATGGACTGCAGTTCCAAGATGCTTTCCTAAAGCCCTACCATTCCCAAATTTAAAGAATTGTTGTCTCCAGCAATATTCAAACCAAAAAAAAGGATGAAAAACCTGCATAATGGAACAAACAGTGGCATATAGGATAAACTATAATGCGCTCAAGAAACATCAGAATGTTTGGGAAATAAACCAACACAAAGTAGCTAAATAACCCTAACATCAACCTACGGTCATAATAAAACAGCAAAAGTACTAAACAAAAAAATAAATTAATATACAATACATCTCCGTTAGCAAGGAGACATCAATCATCCTCATCATCAGTATCCTCCATCACCATCCTCCTAGCAGCATAGAATGGACCAGGAACAGGACGATATAGCTGTGGATCCATAAATGGCTGTGATGGCATGGGAACATCAGCTGGAGCTGGAGCAGGATAAGGTTCTTGATACACATATGGAGGAGGAACCTCAGGGTACACAGGCTGGAATGTACCATACGGTATACTAGGATATGCATGCTCCAGGAAGCGGTGAGTATACTCCCCTTGCATAATAAGCACCTATTTTGAAGAGAGATCCATGAAAGCTGTTGTTGCATTCCATAAAAATCAAATACAGTAGGAGGTCCTTGTGGAGCAACTGGAGCTGCTTGAGCATCATGTTCTGCAGGAGCATCTGGCTCCGGTACCAGAGGTGGAATAGGCATACGTGGAACACGTGGAGAAGCAGGCTTACCCGCAGATTGGCCTCTGCTTCTAAACTCAACCTCATTTTTATTACAGTGATCTATGTAGGTAGCCAAATTCAGCACATATGAGATAAGCACTCCTGCCCTAGTACACAAATGGGAAATAAGAGAAGCAAAACCCAGAAGTTCTTTCCTACTACTCCCTTTCACCATATGACAAATTCTATCAGATAAAACGGCGGAAATATTCAATCTTTCCTCCCTAGTAAGGATGTATAACAAAGACGCCCGCTCAATATTCACATCTGACAGATTAGAAGATGGCAAGATATTGGCATTCACAAAATAATGCCAGAAGCGGCATTCACCAGTCAGCTCTTTCATACGTAACTTTTCAAGGACACCACCAGCTTTAGTTTCCCATTTGGAGTATGGTTGAGTAATCCCTGTCCTTACCATTTCTGTCAATTGAGAAAATTCATCTCGGTACAGCTTGCGCCCCATACTAGGCAACATTCTGTTATACAAAGACACATACTCACAAAAAGTATTTTGATTGAAATTCGTCAGCAGGTAGAACTCAATGGTGGCTGCATCAAAAGGAACTTCAACTCCTCTAACCCATGAAGCCTTCGTTGTTTGTAAATCCTCCAGTTCTGCATTTGCACAGAACTCCTTGACAATTAAGCTCGAGGCTGGTTCAGCATAATCTACCAGAACCTCCCATTTCCTTCTTTGGATGGTTCTCAGAATCGGATTATCCTCAGGCATATGCATATCAATATTTCTTTCAGGAATGAAGCCCTTGTTCTCATATAGATCGTAAAATCTCTTTTGAGCTTCCATGCTCACAAATCTACTTTCATCCAGATTCTGAGAAATTTTCCGCTTCTTTTTCCCGTAACTTGCTGGCTCCTTACCCTTAAAGACCTGAAAATCAGAAAAGTAATCCAGTGCAAAAAGTATAGAAAATATCATCACCAGTCCATAACAAAGAGATAATTCCCAGATTTGTCTCAGATCAAATCAGTTAATAAAGATGCATACACATAGGGAAATATTTTGCAAATACTTTTACTCACAGACCACATGTACATACCATTCCCAGATTTAATCTCAGATTCTATCACAGCAATATACCCAATTTACTCGTAAATAAATTACCAAGAAAATATTCATCACAGCATGGATCAAAATCTCCAACCACACATAATCATAGATGATAGGAAATATTAAATGACCATAAAAACCACATATACCCTCAATGAAACCCATGAAACACTCACATAAAATTCTCACACCATACACAAATTACCCACAACCAATAAATCATATAGATGACAGTTAAAATCAGCCACACATACTCAGAGATAATCTTACTCATAATTCGTGAAACCAAAATAAAGAATTCAAAAAGATGAAGAAGATTACCTTTGGTGCCATGAAAAATGATAAAAATTAGTAGAAAATGTGCTTGGTGTGTGAGGATCTTGAAGAGGTGCAATAAAAGAAAACAAAAATGGAGAGATGAGGGGGGGGCGTGAGATGAAGAGTGGATGGAAGAAGAAGAAAGGAAGGGAAGAAGGAAAGAAAATGAAAGAGAGAGAGAGAGAATGAGGGGTGTGCGGCGCTAGAATGAGGGAAAGTGAGGGGAAGGGGGGTAGTTTTAGGGTTACATGCTGCAACACATCGTTTTTTTTTTAAACAAAAATGTAACTGGCTCGGATCCGCGCCACTGTGGCACTGGACCGCGCCGTGTTACTGCCCAAATTTTTTTTTCTGCACCACGGCGCCAAGTTGCGCCATTTCTCTGGTGCTTGTACTGTGACATTTTTTTTAAGATAAAGACAATTTCTACATTGAGTTGCCTCCCAATAAACGCGTGTTTAACGTCACGAGCCTGATGGTTACCTCTTTTATGTGCCAACAGAGTTGAGATATTGAGCCACAGTATTTTGTGACACAATTCCTCCATGATAGAATTTCAACCTTGAACCATTCACCTTGAAAGGTCTATCTTCATCCCGTGGTGATATTTCTATTGTACCATAAGGAAAAACCTTTTTCACCACATAAGGACCAGACCATCTTGATTTCAATTTCCCTGGAAACAACCTCAGGCGAGAATTGTACAGCAAAACTTGTTAGCCCGGTTCAAACTCCTTGTGAATAATCCTGTTATCATGCCACTTCTTGGTTTTCTCCTTGTAGATTCTGGCACTCTCATATGCAGAATTTCTGAACTCATCAAGCCTACTTAATTGAATCTGTCTTTTCTCAAGAGCTTTTGTTGGATCAACATTTAGGAACTTAATAGCCCAGAAAGCTTTATGCTCTAACTCCACAGGGAAATGGAAAGATTTTCCAAATACCAATTGATAAGGTGACATACCAATAGGAGTCTTAAAAGCAGTCCTGTACGCCCATAGTGCATCATCCAGCCTCTTAGACCAATCTTTCAAAGAATTTCCAACAGTCTTCTTAAGAATCCGCTTCAATTCTCTGTTAGAAACCTCTACTTGGCCACTTGTTTGAGGATGATAAGGTGTAGCCACCTTATGTTCAACACCATATTTTGTCAGTAGATTATCAAATTGCTTGTTACAAAAATGAGTGCCTCCATCACTTATGATGGCCCTAGGTACACCAAATCTTGTGAAAATATTCTTCCTCAAGAAATTCACAACCACCTTAGCATCATTAGTGTGAAGAGCAACAACCTCAACCCACTTAGAAACATAATCAACAGCAACAAGGATGTACTGGTTGGAATAAGATGAAGGAAATGGTCCCATAAAATCTATCCCCCACACATCAAAAAGTTCTACCTCTAATATACTATTCAGAGGCATTTCATCCTTGCGGAAAATATTTCCAGCTCTTTGACACTTGTCACATCGTTCAACATAGTCCCTGGCATCTTTGAATAAAGTAGGCCAATAATAACCACTCTGTAAAACTTTTTGAGCAGTTCTATTACCTCTAAAGTGTCCTCCGTAGTCTGATGCATGGCAATGCCACAAGATCTCATGAACTTCAAACTCTAGCACACACCTCCTTATAATTCTATCAGCACATTGGAAATACAAGTAAGGATCATCCCAATGAAATCTCCTCGCATCTCGTAGGAACTTCTTCTGTTGTTGCCTAGTAAGGTTAGGAGGCAACTCTCTTATCACCTTGTAATTGGCAATATCTGCAAACCATGAAGTTACAAAGATTTCCATAACTCTTTCATCAGAAAAATTGTCATTTATGTCTCTCTCAGGACCATCCTGTAATTCTTTCTCCTGAATACGTGACAAATGATCTGCCACATTGTTTTCCACTCCAGCTTTATCTCGGATCTCCAAGTCAAACTCTTGAAACAAGAGCATCCATCTTAGAAAACGAGGCTTGGCATCCTGCTTATTTATCAAGTACTTGATAGCAGATTGGTCAGTAAAAATAATTACCTTGGACCCCAACAAATAAGATCTAAATTTGTCCAATGCATACACTACTGCTAGCATTTCCTTTTCAGTTGTGGCATAATTTACTTGTGCCTCATTTAAAATTTTACTAGCATAGTATATGACATGTAACAATTTATTCTTACGTTGGCCAAGGACTGCACCTATAGCATAGGCACTAGCATCACACATGAGCTCAAATGGTAAACTCCAATCAGGAGCTACAAGAATGGGAGCTGTAGTGAGCCTTTCTTTCAAGAGATTAAAAACTTTAAGGCATGCATCATCAAAATGAAATTTAGAATCCTTTTCTAAAAGTTGGCTCAAAGGTTTAGCTATTTTAGAAAAGTCTTTTATAAATCTCCTGTAAAACCCAGCATGTCCTAGAAAACTTCTAATATTAGTCATATTATTAGGGTGAAGAAGTTTTTCAATCAACATCAATTTTGCTTCATCTACCTCAATCCCTTTCTCAGATATCTTATGACCTAAGACAATTCCCTCTTGTACCATAAAATGACATTTTTCCTAGTTAAGTACAAGATTTGTTTCTTGGCATCTTTTTAAAACATGAGTTAAGTTAAGCAAACATAAATCAAAACAAGAGCCAAAAACGGAAAAGTCATCCATAAATACCTCAAGATTTTTCTCCACCATGTCAGAAAAAATGGAGAGCATGCACCTCTGAAATGTGGCAGGTGCATTACATAGACCGAACGGCATCCAACTATAAGCAAAGACTCCAAAAGGGCAGGTGAAGGCTATTTTCTCCTGGTCTTTTGGTGCCACTGGAATTTGGTTGTAACTAGAATAACCATCCAAGAAACAGTAATAAGTGTGACCCGCCAGTCTTTCCAACATCTGATCAACAAAAGGAAGTGGGAAGTGATCCTTCCTTGTGGCAGCATTCAACCTCCGGTAATCCACACACATTCTCCAACCAGTAATGGTTCTAATTGGAATAAGTTCATTTTTCTCATTGTAGACTACAATGATACCTCCCTTTTTTGGAACAGTCTGCACTGGGCTCACCCAAGCAGTATCCGAAATCGGGTAAATCATACCAGCATCAAGAAGTTTCATAACTTCTTTTCTCACCACCTCCTTCATTGTTGGATTGAGCCTCCTTTGAGGCTGCCTTACTGGTCTAACCTCATCCTCCATGAGGATTTTATGAGTACAAAATGAGGGATTAATACCCTTCAAATCAGAAATTGACCACCCTATGGCAGTCTTATGTTCTTTCAGCACTGCAATCAATCTTGTTTCTTACTCAAAAGACGATCCCTTGTTAATAATAACAGGGTAAGTCTCCTCTTCACCCAAGAAGATGTATTTAAGAGTTTCCATAAGCTCCTTCAACTCCACCTTTGGGGCACCATCTTCCTTGTCAGAATCTTTCTTCTCAAGAACTTCAAATACCTCATGATTTTCTTCCTTAAAAGGAACCATTTCATGCACTCCAAGTTCTTCTTCAGACTTTTGACTAGAAGATATTTCTTCTTCCACCACCTGCTCTAGAATATCAAGTCTAAAATAGTCGCCTTTGTCAGAAGATTGTTTCATGGAGTCAAAGACGTTGTTGGTGATAGTCTCATCATTCATCCTCAACTCAAGCTTGCCATTTTCAACATCAATCATGGCTCGAACAGTAGCCAAGAAAGGTCTACCCAATAACAGAGGCATTTCAGTACCCTCTTCCATATCCAACACCGCAAAATCTGCTGGGAAGATGTACTTATCCACTTTAACAAGAACATCTTCAATAATTCCACTCGGTCTCCTCAAAGATCTATCAGTAAGTTGAAGAGAAACTATGGTGGGTTTTAATTCAGTAATTCCCAGAGATTTACAAACAGATAACGACATCAGATTAATACTTGCCCCAAGATCACACAATGCTCTGCCGACATCAGTATTACCAATAGCAATTTGAATATTGAAGCTCCTTAGATCACTAAGCTTGGGTGGAAACTTCTTCTGTATTATGGCACTACACTCCTCAGTGAGTGTTGTTGTCTGGCATTCCTGCAGCTTGTGTTTTCTTGATAATAAGTCCTTCATAAACTTGGCATAATTGGGCATATTAGCCAAAGCTTCAGCAAAAGGTATATTTGCATGCAACTTCTTGAAGATATCAAGAAATCTTGCATATTGCTGCTTCTGAGCATCTTTCTTGAATCTTTCTGGATAAAGTGCCATGGCCTCACATATTCAGGATTCAACTCAAATTTCTTTTTTTCAGCAACTATAGGTGGCTCTTCTTCTTCAACTTTCTGAACATGTTTCTCCACATCAGAAGGAATTACCACTTCTTTTTCTGGCTCCTTAACCTCCTTAATCTTCTCATCAGCTTCCATATTTGTGTTTGGCTTTCCTGGAGCTGCTACCACTTTACCACTTCTAGTTGTGATAGCCATACAATCGTCCTTGGGATTAGTAATTGTATTGCTAGGGAAGGTACCTGGAGTTCTCTCAGCAAATTGTTTAGCAAGTTGGCCAAATTGATTCTCCAAGTTTCTAATAGAGGCAATGTATTCTTTGTATTGGCTCTAGTCTCTTCCATAAAAGCATTGGAATGTTGAGCCATTGTCCCACTAGCTTCTCCAAGTCAGGAGGTTCCTTAGACTGAACTGGTGGTGGTTGCAAATAATTGTTAGACTTGAAATCAAGACCAGTCCCCTGCACCCTCCTCTGAAAGTTATTATTTTCAGAAGGAAAATTCTGATTCCTTGGAATATTTTGTGGCGGAGGCCTCTGATCATACCAAATGCCATTCACATGCACTTGTTGAGGAGGATCAGACGACAGCAAAGAAGGACATTTATTGGATTCATGATTGTCCTTGTAATATTCACAAACAACTGAATCAGCTTGAGCTTAGACACTAGAGAGTTGCATCTTATCAAGCCTCGAGGTCAAATTTGCCATTTGCTGAGATAATAATTTATTCTCAGCCAGCACAACATCATTACCTTCTAGCTGAAGGATACCTCTCTTAGGCTTGGATGACAAACCTTCATTCCCATTTGCAGCCATTCTTTCAATCAGCTCAAAAGCCTCATTTGCTCTCAAGGATTTAATACTGCCACCTGTTGCACTATTCAACACCATCCGCACTTCAGGTTTACAACCATTGAAGAAAATTCTCACTTGATTACCAGCTGTCAAGTTATAATGAGGGCACCTCCTCAGTAAATCCTTGAATCGGTTCCATGATGCACACATCGTTTCACCCTCTATTAATTGAGTGAAATTGGTGATATCATTCACCATATGGTTGTATCTCTCCATCGAGAAGAATTCAGCAAAGAACTTCTGAGATAAATCATCCCATGTAGGAATACTTCTTACAGGCTGCCTTTCCAACCAACTAAGAGCCTTTCCGTTAATAGCAAAAGGGAACAACCTCAACCGGATTTCGTCATTAGACACCTGAGGGTGTTTGGTTGAGTCACAGATCATCAAGAATCTGTCAATAAACCTGTGAAGATCTTCACTCTCCTCTCCTCCAAACTGAGCTCTCTCCACCAATTGAATATGGAAAGATTTGAGCTCCCAATTGTTGTTGGCAACGTTAGGCTGAACAATGCTCGAGTTGGGCCTGTTGAACGAGGGAGTTAGAATAGTATCCATGAATGGATTATCTGCATCATTGTTTCCTGCCATGGTTTGTGCTTCTTCCGACAGAATCTCTAACTCGTTGAATGCAAGCTTTTTCCGAGCAAGTTTTTTGTTTCTCTTTTCAGTCTTTGTAATCTCCAAATCAAGTGGAAATTTTGGAATTTTACCTCGCATACAGCTCAGAAAAGAGATTCGTAGCATTGTTCAAATATCACACAAAAATAAAAATAAAAATAAAAATAAAAATAAAATCCAATCTTAAAGATCAAGATTATATGATATAAGAAACGTCAATCCCCGGCAACAGCGCCAAAAACTTGATGCTTACCGGCAAGTGTACCCATCGCATAAGTAATACAGTGATAACAAAGTATCGTCTCCACAAGGATTGGGATCGAATATCAAATAATTTTCCTTTTAAGATGGAAGGAAATCAAATAGGTGTGTGAAAATTGTTGTTGATTTGGGTAAAAATAAGAACTAAAAGTAAGAACGTGTTTTTAAAATTTTTGTTATGAAAAATAAACAGAGATTGATTTTATAAAATTGGAGAAAGCATTGTAGCTAGAGTACACTCACCGAATGATTCCCACTTCTTACTTTGGATTGATTTACAATATTCATTTACATAAATACTCAGATAAATTATCATCTAAAAATATTATTAGTTAACCCTCAATTCCTTGCAAGATTAACCCTTTAACCCTTGTTATCAGATTGATCAGTTCTAATAAAGAAGATAGAAATTACGCACAGAGTAGAATTAAAGATAAATATATAAACAAGTAAATGTAAACCAATCTGTCGTAACAAGGGTTCACATAGGGTTTGTGACCCTAACTACAATAAAAAGAACTAACCAACCATTATCATGGCTAAATATTCAATATTTAACATAAATATACGCCTCTTTTCCTTCTTCCAAAAATACCCTCGGACAACACGGTGTATTTTTTTTCACAAACCGGCGCAAGTTGGTGCCACTTGGCGCTGTGCCTCTGTCCGAATTGCAAATGGCGATCCTGAACTTCTCGTAAACCAGCGCGACTTGGCGCCGGTGTGGCGCCACTTGGCGCTGGTGTGGCGCCATTTGGCGCGTGTCCCTGTGAATTGCCTCAACACGTCATGAAAAGTACGCACACCGGCGCGGGTTGGCTCCAGTGTGGCGCCAACTCGCGCCACTTCAAGGAAGACGCTGCAAAAATCGTAGAACGGCGCAGATCTGCGCCATGGTGGCACCAGTTCGCACCATGTTGCTGGAATTTGTACTGTGCTACACCCGTGTGGAGTCGCGTCAACAAGCTTTTTACAATTTTGTAATTTTCACTTCTTCTACCTGTATAAACATAACCAATAGGTGAGAAATATCATTGACATGGAAAGAATCAATATAAT
>NW_026895693.1:0-17203 GCF_033153095.1 Gastrolobium bilobum | reverse complement strand
ATATACTTGGAATAGGTTGTAAGTAAGGCTTCTTGCTTGAATTGATCAAAGTTGTTGTCACTGTTTAGCAATGCTCTCTGCAGTAACAATTAAAAGGAATAATAGAAACCCAGTGAGTTAAAACAAACTTCAGGCTTAATCTTCACATTTTTTCATTGCTGGCACATGAACAACTTACCCTTGAGAGAAGAACATATGCACCAGCAAATTTGTTGTCCCAGCTGAAGACATCTGGTTGATCATTAGATCCCATGGACTTGACCAAATTATAGTAGGAAACAGCATTTGTTGCTCTGAAAAGCCATGCAGCTCCCCACAATAGCTCATCCTGAAAATACATAAAGCATATTAAAATAACACATTAATAGTAGCACAAAAAAGTTGGTAAACAGTAGCAACAAACAACAAAATGGCTTTACCTTAAAACCAGAATATGAGCAGTAAAATGGGCAAACTGCAGATCCTAATGAATCACTGTAAGAACCTTGATACTGCAAAGCAAATTCATAAACTTCTCGGGCAGTCTTCACCAACAAACTAGAGTATGTTGGGTCAACATGTCTAAAAACAATAGATGCAGAAGCAAGAGCAGCAGCAGTTTCAGCAGCAACATCTGAACCAGGGTTATTTGGAGATACCGAATACACAGTTCTGCCAGTGTCCATGTCCTCTGGCCTTTGCCAACATTTGTGGTCCACATTTGGGTCTCCAACTCCAACATAAAGCTTACCAGGAGTGGATGTAGCACACTTTAGGAGGTAATCTGTGGCCCAACGAATTGCAGCTCTTGCTTCTTTGATTTGGGGTCCCATTCTCTTGCCATATTCAATTGTGCTC
Organism: Gastrolobium bilobum; assembly: GCF_033153095.1. Classification (NCBI taxonomy): domain Eukaryota; kingdom Viridiplantae; phylum Streptophyta; class Magnoliopsida; order Fabales; family Fabaceae; genus Gastrolobium; species Gastrolobium bilobum. The sequence goes on along the minus strand of NW_026895693.1, from coordinate 16,366 downwards.
CATGATAACATTGTTGTGGTGTATGCCATTGGAAAATTGAATTTCGCATTGTCTCCTGCATCATAGTATCCTCCACTTAAATCCACCTGCCAAACAAAAGTTTTGGATTTGTAAGCCACTTTTTTAATGTAGATTTTTTAAAATGCATTTATTGTGTTATATTATTATATATATATATATATATATGTACAATTGATGAAAATTAAGTCATACCAAAGTTTATGCATTGAAAGTTAATGATGAAGCAAATTATTAGTTATTCATTGTGATTTGGAATTAGGTAAATTGCGATATTAATCATACAAATCTCAAATAGTACAAACAATTGAGAAAATGAAAGATGAGACAATAGGATGCATCGTACAGCACAATACTGAAAGTAGGGAAGAGATGATTGTATAAGAAAGAAAACATTTCAAATACCATTACTTTAAGGTCTTTTAAATTATAAATATATGTGTGTTATTATATTGGTTGGAGAAGTTCAACCGATTTTGTATTTAAATTTCAAGTAAAAAAACTTTTATAATGTTTATATATTTTATTTATTTGATAAATAATAATTATGTGAATATAAAATTTTAATTTAATAAATAATAAACATTTGATCATTTAATTTTAATTATTTAATATGTAAAATAATAAAAATAATTTGAACCACTTTAGGGTTTAAAAAAAAGTAAAAGATGGAGACAATGACAAATATTAATACCGGAGTTATTTTTTTGGACAAATCACATATATCCCACACGGAAAATAATCTTGTTCGAGTTGAAAATATTTACATCATGGGGAGAGTAAGCGAATCAAGTATGTACCACTTGAATCAGCACCCTTTAAACAGTTATTTATACCAAAATTTACTCTATGAAATATTTGATTTAAGATTATACAAGGTGATAAAACATAACTTTTCAAGAGAAAAAAAAAAAGGTTAAAGACAAAAAAACTAGCATCAAATCAAAGAAATGATATGCTTCCTCAGTTTTTTTATTTTGTTCACATGAATCTCAACATCAAGCTCCCTCCCTAAAGATGACAATTATATTGTGTTTAAAGGTTCAAAAGAACAAACAAAAAAATAAATTTATAAAAAGGAAAAAAAAAACATGAAATTTCTTACATTGGCTGAGCTACCATCAGAAAGACCTGAATTGGATCTCCATGTGATTTGTTGGTCCCGAGGAAGCCTTCCTGATCTCTGGCCTTGAAAAAATAATAAGGATTTAGCCAAAGCTTCTTTGTAGTTTGGGTTGCATTGGACATTGCCCACCAACAAGAATGTGAGCATGAACAAGAAGGAAAAGTAAGTTCCCATCCTCAAAGGTTCTCAAATTGGAGAAGCACCAAAGTGTTTTGTTTTGAAATTTTTTTATGACTTATTGGATGAAACAAATGGCTTATATAGCACTTTTGCATTCAGAAAAAGGAAAATCAATCACATTGCTTAAATTAAGCCATTTCTTGATTGTGATAATATTCAAATGTCCTTGCATGAAAATTAATAATTGCACAAAAAAAAATATCACATATAGAAATAAATGAGTCATAACTCATACGATTATAATAAAGGAAATAATAAGAAGAAAAAAATACTATATTAAGATTTCTCTAATGATGTTGAATGAATTTTGCACAAACTCTGCACCAAAATTACATGAAAAATATAATATATGAGATTTGATTGGTATCTAAACATAATAAATTGTGTTAAGCTCATGCTAACACATGTTGCCACCAATTTTGTCCCTGGTTTCTATGATTTGGTAATTAATTATGACGAGACATTTTTCACAGAAAATTGAATAAAATTTTTTATATTTAAAAATCTTTTGGAGTTTAATTATTATTTTTTTTTTTGTGTTAATTTCTTCCTTTTTCATAGGTCAAACAAGGAAAATCAACTTTAAAGTTTTGGTCGCATGATTTATTAGAGGTATAGATGCACAAAATTGTGAAACACCAATCCCCAATATCGTTTAACATTATTTAAAAAAAAAAATACACACACAAAGAGACAATTATATCATTATTATCAAAATTTCAAAACACACATGACCTAATCCTCTCATTATGTTCCATGTGACACACACAAGTTTCCTCAAATGGCTAAAAATGAAACCTCAAATATCTGTTTGGGAAAATAGTTTGTATCAAGTGACTCAATCCCCTAAACCAAAAGTGCAAAGTTCCCACTATTCTTCTCTTGCTTTATTGTTATTCTCCTTTGGTCAAAATTGACTTGAAAAGAAGAGGCGTGAATGACGTCATACCAAAAATGGGACTCAGATTTGCTAAGCAAACAGTGCAGAATTGTAGTTCCAAAAATAAAAGGGATTAATTAGCATAATCATATATGTGATCTCTTGCTTTTTCTTTTTCTTTTTACTTTAAATATTAGTGTAGTGGAAGAGGCTATATTGAAAAATGGATACTATTATATCACATGAGGTTATATTACAGAATTTCATAATTTCTCATCCTATAATTATGTTGATAACTAAGTCTATTTAATGCAGAATATTATCGTAATAGCTAATTATATTGACAACTAATTCTATTCAATGCAGAATATTAACATACTAGCTAATTATGCTGACAACTAATTCTATTCCTAATTACGTATACATTAAATGCAAAATATTTTCAAAATAGTGTTTGTTCCTCTAATACACCCCCTCAAGTTGCAGCATGCAAATTCGAAATGCCCAACTTGGATAACACATTATGGGTGGCTTATCTAAATGACAACTATTGCGGTTGAATTTTGTTGGCAAAATTAATTAAACCAAATTATAGAAAAAAAAACATAGAAGTGTCCTTTCATTTTCATATGTAAACTAATTGGGTTCAATTATGCCAAAATAACTGCCCTTACACTGTGGGGGAGAAAGAAAATACATTATAGAAAATTTTGTTGGCAAATTAATTAAACTAAATTATAGAAAAACATGGAAGAAGTGTCTCTTCATTTTTATATGTAAACTATTAATTGCCTTTCGTACATTCTAATCCTATAATCACACTGACAACTAATTCTATTCAATGTAGAATAATATCATAATAGCTAATTATGCTGACAACTAATTCTATTCAATGCAAAATATTAACATACTAGCTAATTATGCTGACAACTAATTATATTCCTATAATTACGTATACATTACTTGCAGAATATTTACAAAACGATATTTGTTCCTCTAATACTTCCCCTCATGTTGAAGCATGCAGATTCAAAATGCCTAACTTGGATAACATTGGGCGGCTCATCTTAAATGACAATTATTAAGATTGGAATTTTGTTGGCAAAATTAATTAAATCAAATTGTAAAAAAACATGGAATAGTATCATTGTTTTTCTACTGCGCATTTCCTATGTGTTCTTTCTTCCTATGAATTGTGAAATGTGGTGCCAATCTAATTTGTAAGGTACAAATACGAGCTTTCTGCTAGATAATTGTTAGACTTCATTGCTCGATCGGTTATGAAGTTCACTACAACAAAAGGAAAACATTAAAAACGTGTAAACCCATCCGTTGACACATCAACTCCATTTCCAATATTGACGATCATGGAACAATTGATAATACTACAACAAACATTGTGTTCAAACTTTTTTTTTCAAAGGTTACAATATATTAATTTGTCTTATTTGTTGAACTATTTTACATTAATTTACAGAGTTTGCTATCTCACTGTAATACATATTATACATATAATTTTACTATTCACTTAGTTTTATTTTATATTTTTTTTCTTACCACCATCTCGTGTGAAGGCCCTATCCTACACTAGTTTGTAAGGTACAAATACGAGCTTTCTGCTAGATAATTGTTAGACTTCATGGCTCAATCGGTTAAGAAGTTCACTACAACGAAAGGAAAATATTAAAAACGTGTAAACTCCTCCGTTGACACATCAACTCCATTTCCAATATTGAAGATCATGGCACAGTTGATAATACTACAACATTGTGTTCAAACTTTTTTTTTCAAAGGTTACAATATGTTAATTTGTCTTATTTGTTGAACTATTTTACATTAATTTACAGAGTTTGCTATCTCACTGTAATACATAATATACATATAATTTTACTATTCACTTAGTTCTATTTTATATTTTTTTCTTACCACCATCTCGTGTGAAGGCCCTGTCTTACACTAATTTGGTCCAAACCCAATTCACATTTCTTATTTGGCAAGAACTTTGATAGAGCCAGCAAGGCAAGAACTTTGATAAAGCCAGCAAAATAGTGGATCAAAGAGCTGTCAATAATATTTCGGGTCAGCCTAAACAGTGAAGGTTTATCTTTCAGGTTTGATTTTGAGATTACTCTTTCATTTGTATCTAACCTTTGATTCCTCCTGCATTAAATAAATTTAGTGTCCATTTTAGGTTCAGGTGGATATTGATTGAAAATTGAAAATTTAGTTAAAAATTGGATACATGATCTATACACAAATTTTAGAAATACTTGCATCTAAAAAAATAACCAAAAGGATTTTATTTCTTAGGCATTCAAAATTTGAATAATAATAATAAAAAAAAGATTTATAGGATTTGCATGACGATTTTGAGAATATAAGGAATCATTCATGTGTTGATTCAAATTGTGTATTTATTCTCCACTTTTTTTAGGTTATGGGGATTGGGGAATCCGGGAGAAAAGATCAGTATCTAGGTTTTGCTGAAATTTTTTGCTCCTGTTATTCTTTCTTCTATGATGTTGTAAACAGAGGAGAACAACTTTGTGCAAGGCCAGATATTTCATTATCTTCAGTTGATTATAAACATTCATATTATTCTAGTACTCAAGTAAACAATGTGCATTGTGTGTGTGTGTGTGATCCAGTGTAAACATCAATTAGCTGCAAGACTTGCTGCATTTATGGGGCCAAGTACCATCACATTTAGATTTAGATAACTCGAGTCCTTTTATCTCTTTCTTATTTTAAAAGTGCTTTTCATAAAAGTTAAAGTTATTTATATTTTTATAAAAATATTTAGTTTTTGAAAAAAATATTTGGCTTCTGACTTCTGCTTTTTTTAAAAGTTAAAATTTTTAACTTCTAAAAAAAGTAGGTTTTTAGCTTCTTTTTTTTGTGACTTCTGCTTTTTCTAAAAGCAAACATCCAAACGAACTTAGTGAGAAGTGCTTTTTTTCTTGAAAAAAAGGAGCTTTTAGAAAAAAAAAAAGCTCATCCAAACGGGCGAAAGAACACTAAAAAAAAAGTTGAAGCACCAAAAGCCATTTGTAGTAGATGCTTTAATAAAAAAGCACATGCTAGCTATCATAATGTGTTTTTTTGGATGAGATTCTAAAGAACTGCAAAATTTTTGAACTGAAAAATTGTTTGAAAGTTTTATTTGAAAAAATTATTCTGAGTTTAAGCCTAAATATAAAAAAATAATATAAATATGTTTTAATAATTTAATAAAATATAAAAGGTTAAAAATACTAAAATAAAATAGTTTTGAAAGAGAAAGGTAGAATCAAATGGTTCATGGTGCAACTTTTTCTTGTAATTGTTGTTGAGAAAACTAGTTCATGATTTGTTATTGTTATGGACCTGACAAAGGCTCGTATTCTAGAAGGTCCAATAAAAGACAACACAAAAGGAAGGGAATCTTTTATTAACGATGATCCTATCCAGACAGCTAAGCAGTTGGACTTGGGCCCCCAATATTTCTAAGAGGCCTAAAAGTACACTCTTCCCAGGTAACTCATTTACAAATAAAGGGTTAAGTAAATAAGGTACAAATATTATAAACTCTCTCTTAGCTGTCACTGTACACACATCCCTCCCTTTGGCTATGCCGTTTATTATAGTGCACAACAGTGTTGTAAAACTCGGCCGGGTCGACCCGGAACCCGGTGATCCGGTCATTGGACTGGTTCGGGTCAAGCATTGGACCGGTCATGCATCGACCCGGTCAAAACCCGGACAAAACCGGCCAAACCCAGTGACCCGGTCGGATCATGCATTTAAAAAAAAAAAACCAAAATTGTTTTTGTCAAAAAAAATGTATAACTCATTTTAATTTTTTTTTGTAATCTTATTTGCTAGTATATTCTTCTACAATGACCTCAAATTTCAGCTTCCAATACTGAAGCAATTTATGAAATAATAAATTAAGATATTGTGACATATGTCATTTTTAATGTAGTTGAATTTCAAAAATATGAGTTCAATGTCATTGAGAGGTATGTTTAGGAGGATTTTGAGTTGCGATTTAAATTGACATAGTAATAGCATGTATTTTTATTTATTTATGCTTCATGTTTTTTAGCTTATTTAATGAATCTTGTTTAATTCATTTTAAATATGAAGAATATAATTGAATTTATATGTTCATAAATATATATATTTTTATATATCTATATATATCCGGGTTAACCGGTCCGACCAGTGACCGATGACCCAGTAACCCGACCGGGTCGATACCCAGGCCGGGTTTAATAACACTGGTCACAGTGATCTGCCTATCTCTAATGTATCTCTCCCTTAGATACCTGAGAGAGGATACACAGATCCATACCAACCATTAGGTTGGACATCCCGATTTATAAAATCGGAACAGTTATGTTAGTATCTAAGAAAATTTAAATTTCTTTTACCGTTAATGGTTATTTAGTTTGCGTATTACCTTATTGATTATTTTATTTTTTAAAGATTAACTGTTTTCAACCTTTAACTTTGTCTCTTAAATTGCATCATGAATTTTAGAGGATCTACATTTAGCATTTCTGATATTACCAAGAAAAAGATAATGAAATAGAAAAATAGTCTAGGGATGGATGCAGGTGACTCATAGTAGAACTTTGGTTGCTATGATGGACACAGCAAATATGTTGGATAATAACTATCAAAAGTTACACTTTTGTATCAAAAGACTAGAAATGAACACTGCTAATTTCATAGTCCACCATCTGTTTTTTTGGGTTGGTAGACATCCCTTTATAGGGTAGTGATAAGAGAATATCTACACTTGATGACAAGGTCCTAATTAACCTTACAATTGAAGTCTGATAGATAGTAGTTATTTACAGTTATTTTCTGTTATTTTAGCTTCCCTTTCTGCTATATAAAGCAGCCCATCATGTACTCTTCATGTTAATCAAATACCAAATATTTCATTCTCTTATTGCTTCTGTTTTCTCTTTGTTCACACCGTGTGTGAATAGTTCCTTTTCATCTCAAAGGTCTGATATCTCACATGGTATCAGAGCTATTCAATGATCCATGGATTCTGATCAATCATCTCCAAGATCCGCAACAAGCAATGAAAATGCAAAATCAGTCAAGCTCATTATGAAATCTTTCTCAAATCCCATTGCTGTCAAGCTTGATGAAGAAAGCTTTCTTCCTTGGGAACAACTTGCCCTTGCTTCAATACATGGGCACAACTTGCAGGATCATCTCAACAAAGACAAGATCCCCACCCGTTTTTCAACTCAAGAAGATAAAGAAAGTGAAAAAGAATCTGAAGAATATGCAACCTGGCATCAACAAGACCATCTTCTTGTATCCTGGCTGCTGTCCTCCATGAATATATCCTTCAAAAACAGAATGGTAGGATGCAAATTCGCCTACGAAATTTGGACAAGGCTTCAAGTGTATTTTGCCTCACACACTCAAGCAAAAGTTAAACAACTGAAAAACCAGCTGAAGTCCATCAAGAAGAAAGGACCAGCATCTGAATATCTCCTTCAAATCAAGAAAATCATTGATTCTTTGGGAGCTGTAGGTTCTCCATTAACTGATGCAGAATATTTTGAAGCCATCCTTGATGGTTTGAGTGAAGAATATACTCCTCTCATCACTTCTGCAATGTCACGATTCCCACCCTTTTCAATCATAGAATTGGAAGCTTTTCTCCTTGCTCAAGAAGAAATGCTCGAAAGATTCAAAAAGACAGAGTCTCTCCCTATTCAAGCAAATGTTACACAAACCAATCTGCAGCAAGAAAACAAGACCACCAACACTGAAGGAAGGTTCAATAGTAATGATGGAAGATCCTTTGGAGGAAGAAGAGGCAGAGGAGGCCGTGGCTTTAGAGGTGGAAGATCTCAAAGTCAGTCTTGGAATTCTTGGAATCAACCTCGCTTGCAATGTCAAATATGTGGAAGAGTAGGACACCCTGCTCTAAAATGCTTTTACAGATTTGATTCCAATTATCAACCATCATCTCACAGCACCCAGAATCAACAACCTCCTCCACCTCCACCTCCTTCATTCCACAACCCCAAGGCCTATCTCGCAGGACCAGCCTCTCTCACTGACAATTCTTGGTATCCAAATTCTGGAACTACCCATCATCTCACTAATGATTTTGGTAATCTCTCTTCTAGCTCTGAGTTTAATGGCTCTGAGCAAGTTCATATTGGAAATGGCACAGGTATGCGTATTGCACATGTAGGAAATTCTTTCATATCATCATCTGCATCTCCTTTTATCTTCAAACTTGATAATTTATTACATGTGCCTTCCATAACCAAAAACTTAGTCAGTGTATCTCAGTTTGCTAGAGATAACAAAGTGTTTTTTGAATTTTTTCCTGATTATTGCCTTGTCAAATCTCAGGTCACTAAGGATATTGTCCTCAAAGGCAAGCTTAAAGATGGTCTCTATCAATTTTCCAATGTATTAGTGCATAAAAATAAAGCTGTTTCTTCACCACCTATTGCTTTGTATTCTAAACATGTTTCTTTTGATCTTTAGCACAAAAGATTAGGCCATGCTAGCTCTAAGGTTGTCACTTCTGTATTGCAGCAATGTAACCTTCCTGTTTCTGCTAATAAAACTATGTTGCATAGCTCTGTTTGTGAAGCTTGTTGTTTAGGCAAAATTCATCAATTGCCTCATTTTCCTTCTACAACTTATTATGCTGCTCCTCTTGACCTTATATTCTCGGATGTCTGGGGACCAGCCCCTATTTCTGGATCTACTGGCAGTAGATATTATGTGTTATTTGTAGATGCTTTTACTCGATACAGTTGCATTTATCTTTTACAAAATAAGTCTCAAGTTTTTCATGCCTTTTTACAATACAAGTCTATGATTGAAACTCTCACTGGTCTGAAAATAAAATCGATTCAAACTGACAATGGCAAAGAATACATATCCAATGCTTTCACTCATTTTCTGCACACTCATGGCATAATTCACAGACTCACCTGCCCTTACTCCCATCAACAGAATGGTAGAGTTGAAAGAAAACATAGGCACATAACTGAAGTTGGTTTGGCTCTCTTAGCAAATGCCAAACTCCCCTTATCCTTTTGGGAAGATGCCTTCTCTACTGCTACTTATCTAATAAACAGATTGCCTTCACCTGTTACAAGTTTTACCTCACCTTTTGAATTACTTTATCACAATAAACCTGATTACAGTTTTATTAAAGTATTTGGGTGTGCATGCTTTCCCTTACTTCGACCTTACAACAAGCATAAACTCGATTTCAGGTCTCACAAATGCTTGTTTTTAGGATATGCTATAAATCAAAAAGGTTACAAATGCCTTTCCCCAACAGGAAAAGTCTTCATTTCTAGAGATGTCATTTTTGATGAGACTGATTTCCCTTATTCTGATTTGTTTTCTAACACATCTTCCATTACATCCTGTACATCTCTACCTTCCTCTCTTCCTAGGATACCTTGCATCACTAGGCATACTAAACCTGTTTCTTCTCCCCTCACTATATCACCAGATGCTACTAATGTTTTGTCAAGTTTTTCTCCTTCAGGTACTGCACACCACATTCCTACTCCCACACCTGCTGATGGTTCTTCCTCCCTCACTAATCAGAATTCCACTCCTCAAAATTCTCACCCTATGCAGACCAGAAGCAAATCTGGCATTCATAAGCGTAAGACATATGCCACTGCCTTGCTTGATTCCTCTTCAGATCTTCACAATTCTGAACCTCTGAATGTAACTCAAGCTCTTAATTGTGCTCATTGGAAGCAAGCCATGAATGAGGAATTTCAAGCTCTTATCAAAAATGGTACCTGGACCCTTGTTCCTCCTCCACCCAACATCAAACCCATTGGCTGCAAGTGGATTTTTCGCATCAAGAGACAACCAAATGGAACAATTCATAAATACAAGGCTCGTCTTGTTGCAAAGGGGTTTCAACAAAGGGAGGGTTTTGACTTTGATGAAGTATTCAGTCCTGTCATTAAACCCTCCACCATTCGTCTCATTCTTTCCATTGCTCTCACAAAAGGCTGGATCATCAGACAATTCGATTTTAACAATGCCTTTCTTTGTGGCACTTTACATGAAGCTGTCTTCATGCAGCAACCTGATGGCTTTCCCAGCAACAATCCTCATCTTGTTTGCAAGTTAAACAAAGCCCTTTATGGTCTCAAACAGGCCCCCCGTGCGTGGTTCAATACTCTCAACCTTACTCTTCACAAATTCGGATTTCACAGCACCAAATCTGATCCTTCATTGTTCACTCGGTTCACTTCCACTTCTACTACTTACATCCTTGTGTATGTTGATGACATACTCATTACTGGCAACAACTCTACTGAAATTTCCTCTCTTATATCTCAACTAAACAACATCTTCTCTCTTAAAGATCTAGAACAGCTTCATTACTTTCTTGGGTTGGAAGTCGTCTACACCTCTCCTACCACCATTCATCTGAGTCAAACCAAATACATCACTGATCTTTTAGAGAAAGCCAAAATGACCTCTGCAAAACCTATGCCTACCCCAATGCTGACGGGTCAGAAGTTATCAATGGAAGGTGACACTGCTTTTCCAGATCCTACTCTCTATAGGTCCATTGTTGGTGGATTGCAATATGCCACTATCACTAGACTTGATCTTTCTTTTGCTGTCAATAAAGTTAGCCAGTTCATGCATAAACCTCTGGAAACTCACTGGAGAGCTGTTAAACGCATCCTCTGATATTTAGCTGGAACCAGAACACACGGTCTTGTCTTTCATCAATCCAAGGACCTTCGCTTACTTGCCTTTTGTGATTCTGATTGGGGGTCTGATATTGATGATCGCAAGTCTACTAGTGGATTCTGTATATATCTTGGTTCAAATCTTATATCTTGGTCCAGCAAAAAGCAACATGCTGTTTCTCGATCCAGCACAGAAGCAGAATTTCGCAGCTTAGCCTCTACGTTGGCTGATATCACTTGGCTTCAGTCACTTCTTCATGAGCTGCATATTCCTTGTACTACTCTTCCCACTGTGTTTTGTGACAATGCAAGTGCTGTCATGTTAGCAGCAAATCCTATTCTTCATAATCGTACAAAGCACTTCGAAATTGATCTCTATTTTGTACGGGATCGAGTTATTCAAAAGCAAGTTTTCGTTCAGCATATTCCTGGCACCGAACAAATAGCAGACCTCCTCACGAAACCTATTTCCGCTGCCACTTTTCTATCCTTTAGAAACAAACTCAGAGTCTTTCCTCTGCCACTGAGTTTGAGGGGGGATGATAGATAGTAGTTATTTACAGTTATTTTCTGTTATTTTAGCTTCCCTTTCTGCTATATAAAGCAGCCCATCATGTACTCTTCATGTTAATCAAATACCAAATATTTCATTCTCTTATTGCTTCTGTTTTCTCTTTGTTCACACCGTGTGTGAATAGTTCCTTTTCATCTCAAAGGTCTGATATCTCACAAAGTCAATAAGAAATTAACGGATACCAGCAAAGTATGCTAAAGGACCAACAATAGCACCGTTGGTGTAAGTTGCAGGTTCGGAATGACTGTAATCATTGCGATCATCTGTGAATCCATCATTTTGGTTTGGACCTCCAACTATGGCTGTAACAGCCCGTTACGTACCGGTATTGTTAACATTAATTATGATATTAAGCGCAGTTACAATCACAGCAGTTCATTTATGAAACGCGAATAAATTTTTTCCGATTATTACGCGAGCATTTAAAACATAAAAAGGCGTAATAATTAAAAGCTGTGACCGTAACCATAAACTCTTGCGGAAGACTTATTTAAACTATTTTTATCACTTACGTTACTTATTATAAGTTACTAAGGAGTTCCCATAAACTCACTTAGCCAATTTCCAACTTTACGTTTTACACCAATTCGAATATGTTACACTCTAAGTTTTTCTGCGACCAAACAGATCGCAACCAACCCTACTTCTCAGATTATATCTTTGTGTTACTTAATTCCCTTTTTAACAAGCTAAAATACGCTCAATTCGGAACTCATTTGCTCCGGTTATCGCCGTTTGAAGTTGGATAAGCAATTAGCCCAAACAACCCCAAAAACAGCCCAAACCACTCACTTTGCCCGAATTACTGCACTCAATCGACTCAACCATTTGCTCTCAAATTTTTATCCTACAAACTAGACATCTCAAACTTCATTTTGACATATCACACGCTTAATTTGACGGAGAAACGATCAACCCAGAATTTCCTCAAATTTTGACACAAGGTAGAGGACATCTCAACCTTCAAAATGACGTATGGCACGTCCCTAGGGGACCTCTATAGAGGGAGATATGCTCTTCCGAAGTTCGCCTAAAATCTGCCAATTCTACAGAAAATTCGCCAGAGTTTCCTTTGTTTTTCCAATAATCCCAAATTTGTAAAAGATCATTTAAAACCTCAATGTACCTAATAAACACATGATAATACAGTAATAATCCAATGGGTGGCACACACAAGGACCAACAACGCCTTGGGGCACTTACAACCCAATCCAGTTTATAGTTATTAAACATAGAGTCCATATTAATCATTCTTAAGTAGTTGCAATCACTAACACATTTTTCATGCATATTTCCATCATACATATTATCATAACCTAAAATAGGCCTAAGGCCCTTCCATCATAATTAGACATGCATCAATACTATTACAATATGGCTTTACAAATTACAACTTGAAACTAAAACTTCAAATTACATTCTTCTAAAATTTCGACTTAATTAAAAGACAACATAACCAAATACATCACTACTAGACTTAGGCAAAATGGCATGAACAAGATGCTAATGAAGCTACTAATAAATACAAATGACATGTTCATGCCCTAAGTCTAGCCTAGGCCACACGGCCAACAAAATGCAAAATAAGAAGCGCTCCACCGCTCACTCTGCGGGCCTCTTGCCCGAGGCTCCTGCTCCACTGCTACCTCCTGAAATAAATGCCCCGAGACGGGGTGAGATATACGAATATATCTCAGTAACCAAGAGGTTCTGGAGAAAACTCCACCCAATGGTTCACTTCGATGCATATCAATAGAATACAACAACCACTTTGAAAACGGGATATAGCATGGGATTTAGAGAAGGGGGAATATAAAGAAAACAAAATACGACGATACGGGATGGTAACCCCAATTCCACGTACGCCCTCGGCATATATAAGCCTATGGGTATCATCCAAGGTGTGTTCACAGAAACCACAACCATGATGCCCAAACCAACCAAAACGCCAAAGACATTCCTAGTGTGCTCCTACCCGGATCACACACCATGACCGCAGTCAACTGGAACTCCCTCCTGGAGACCTATCCAGCGGAAGTCCGAAAATGCCCGAAGGCGAATAAAACTGTCTACTGGCCAGAGACTCGGTACATAAGTACCCATAGCAATAATGCATGCATGCTCATGTGTTCTATACTATTCATACACACTTCCTACCGTTGCCATCAACTGGCAAGGTGGAACAGAAAAGGGGAACAAGCCCCAGTACCAAGAGGTTACCTTAATTTGCGTTTCCACAAGCTCCGCAGCAGCTTATCCCTCAACTCGGTACACAGCGGAATGCCTACACAGAGGACATTCCCAATCACTCTCAGTTCAACCCATACACGTTAATTTATAATTACACATGTAATGAACCAATTTCTTACCTCAATCCACTTGGTCCCGGACCAAGGGCAATTCACTGATTCAAGATTCGGGATTCAGGTCGACGTACGGCAACCTATACAATAACGTACATCCATCAGTACTCGTCAAATAGTATCAAAACGCAAAAACACAAAAATCCTCCCCATCCTCCCTTGATGGTTCGGCCATTGTAGTGTAAATGTGAGATTTATTTTTCTAAATTTTCTTTCTCATTTTGTTACGTCTCATTAGGTTGTCAATAGGCCGGTTCAAGTGCCGGTTCGTCATTTTCGCGTCGAATTACATCAAAACGCGAAAATCGCCAAATCACCCCTTTTCCCCTTGGAGGTTCGGCCATGTAGGTGTAAATTTGAGATTTATTTTCCTAAATTTTCTTTCTCATTTTATAACACTCCCTTAGGTTGTTTAGAGGCTAGTTCAATCGTCGTTTTTCCGTTTTTCGACATTTACGCATCGTTTTGCGAAATATTTCATTCTGGGCTCATTTAGGTCTCTAACACAATTCATTTTTCTCCATTGATTCAAACACTCTCCAAGCACAACACAACCCATCTAAGCACCATATAACTACACAAATCATTATCCAATTCATTTTTCAACATCAATTCCTCAATCTTTCCTCAAAGAATCGAATTTTAACCTATGGCATTCCAAGGAATTTCCATACAACTTTAATCATTCCAACCTTCATACAACCTATTATATCATCATACCATCATGCCACAATTCATCAAACAAGTCTCAACACCAAAATTCACAAGTCCAAAATCATGATCATCAAATTTTTCTAAGTTAAATTCATCAATTTTCACCAATAAATTTCATCGCATTTCTAGCTCTAATACATCATTCTAACACATTATCATCTAATACACATTTTCAAATTGAGCTCTCTAACACAACACATCATCAAATCAAGCTTTAGGTTTCCAAAAATTCAATCACAATTAAACCATGTAAATGGGATGGAAACATACTCACAACAAAGGCTAGAAGCTAACCCAAGACTCCTCCAAGCAATGGAAGATCAAAAAGCTCCATGGACAACCATTTTTTCTCCAAAATTTCGTGGCTGTAAATGGCCAATATCTCCCCAAATACACGGTTTCAAGGCTCAAGAGTGGTACCAATGTGTTTAGAAGGTTGTTTCCAACAAATTTCAACACAAAAATCACTTGATTTGGTTAAGAAATGATCAAGTTATGGTGAAAAGAAAATTTGAATGCAAATGGGGTTTTTGGGGGAGGGGGCTGCGGGTTCCCCTTTAATTAGGCTTGATCAGATGAATTAAGAGTCCTCCATTCGTTCGGAGAAAACACTGTTTTAAGCTATTACGCGCGCCATTGGCACGCTTCCCCAAACTGTCTTAATTTCATCGAATATTATAAGAAATCATATTTCCTAACTCATTAGACCATTTTTAACTCATATTTGAAACCTAACTCAAAATTCAACTGGCACGTTTTACGGTGCAATTTTATTTTTACCCGCGACTCAAGAGTGAAAACTATTATTATAAGAGAATTCCACCAGTGGTAAATATCTGTCCCAAGAAGTGCCCTGTTCCAGCGTGCAAGCTCTCATCATATCCTCAAGTGTCTGTATGGTCCTCTCAGTCTGACCATCAGTCTGCGGGTGATACGCAGTGCTCAGCCGAAGCTGAGTGCCAAAAGCCTGCTGCAAGGCTCCCCAAAATCGAGAAGTAAATTTCGGGTCCCGGTCACTAACAATGCTAACCGGTATTCCATGGAGCCTTACAATCTCCTTCACATATAGTCTTGCTAATTTCTCCGTAGAGAAGTCCACTCGCACTGGAAGAAAATGTGCAGACTTCGTAAGTCTGTCCACTATAACCCAAATCGAATCATGACCAGCCTGAGTCCGAGGCAAACCAACAACAAAATCCATAGAGATGCTCTCCCATTTCCACTCTGGTATGTCTAATGGCTGAAGTAACCCTGCCGGTTTCTGATGTTCTATTTTAACCTTCTGACAAATCAAGCACTTTGACACATATTCAGCCACATCTTTCTTCATCCCAGGCCACCAGAACTTAACTTTCAGATCTTGATACATTTTACTGGCACCCGGGTGTACAGCAAACTGACCCTTATGGGCCTCAACCATTACCTCTGCTGCTAACTCCTTGGGCACTACAATTCTGCACTGATACAATAGCAACCCCTGCTCATTCACAGATATTCCACTCTGCCCTTTCAAATATTTGACACTGTCGTTACGTATCTGTGTTTCTTTAATCTTCTCATATAATTTATTTTCCACCCGACAGCTCTCATGCAACCCATCTGTAACCCGTGTAGTCCAGAATTCATCCACACTACCAATAAAGACATCTGTCAGTTTCAAGTCACGGAATTGCTCAATTACTTCATTATCCCACAACATCAAGTGGGATACACTGACAGACTTCCTACTCAATGCATCTGCTACCACATTAGCCTTACCCGGATGGTATTTTAACTCAAAATCATAAT